>NW_015113047.1:190639-191569 GCF_001443285.1 Poecilia latipinna
CCGTTGGTGGTTCCGTTGGTGGTTCCGTTGGTTTGTTGGTTGGTAATTTGTTCGGTCGGTTGGTTGTTTGATTGTTCTGTTGTTCTGTCATGGATGCAGCCAAAACTCTCCTCTGGACACTCAACAAATCCACAAATCATCTCCATTCAAACCAGAAACTGATTTAAACTTTCTGATGGTTTAATTTTAGGCTTCTTTATCATCAAATAAATTCAATTTATTTCTTTTGTACCTAAAACTCAGACATATTTTAGCTTTTGGTCATTGTATTTTAGCCAATCATTAGTTGATATGTCCTCAATATTAACTTTGTGTCTGGAAATACATTTTATCCAACTTTTACTGGTTTCTGATCCAAATGTGTTTTTTAAAGGTCTAAATCCAAAACACCTTATTTTATTTCAGTAAATTTATTTAAAAAGTTAAATTCATATTTTAGCTTTGCTAAATACAAAATGGTCTATTTCAAGTCTTTTTCTCTTCATTTCAATAACTATAGCTCCAGGCAGAAAATCTCAAAAACGTGTTGATTTTTGTTTACAGCTTTTACATCCCAGCACAAAAATGGAAAGTTGAGTGGAAGGAAAATGTCTGGCCATCAGAGGATTGTGAAAAGTAGTTCTGAAGATAACCTCAACAGTTTGATATGAGCCATACGTGGACTGATGAGACAAAGCTAAAACTGTTCCCAATTTTAAATCTGAACATGGTAGCTGCAGTCAAACATGGTGGTGGCAGCATGATGGTGAGGGCTGCTGATGGAACTGATGGAACCAGGACGATCCAGAAGGAAAACATCTAACTGGTTCAAAACAATCCTGAACCTTGGAGAGTCCTAGTCAAAGTCCAGATGTAATCCAGGCAAGAAAACTAGATTCAACTTTTTGATTTGAATATCCGAGCGATGACTTCCTGTTCTGACTTTTGTTT
>NW_015113047.1:195851-206895 GCF_001443285.1 Poecilia latipinna
TGTGTGTGTGTGTGTGTGTGTGTGTGTGTGTGTGTGTTCCTGAGGTGTTTTCAGGTGAACTGAGTCATGCAGACAGAAATAAAGTCAGAGATTTTATCTGTGCTTCTCTCAGTGAACAAACTAAACTTTCCTCCCTGAACAATCAGAAGCTAATCAGACCCAAACATCTTCCTCTCCGTCCGTAAAGCGAGTGAAATTATCCTCGGCCTCTCAGCCAAACTTGGCAGCTCCGTCTGCGTGTTTTTTGGGAGCCTGACGAACGGAGCGCTCAGAGCGAACGGGAAGCCGGAGAAACGCTTGGCAGCGAAAAGTCCGAGAGAAAACGCAGAGAATGAGCGACTGAACTGGAGTGGGAGAGCGAGTGGGCTGTGGAGAGAGAAAAGAGGAAGAGGAGGAGGCGGAGGAGGAGGAGGATATATTTAGAGCCGCTCCTAATCAACTTCTCCGTCGGTTTGTGTCTGTGGAGGAGAGAGAGAAGTTCAGCGGTGGAAATCAATACGAGCCCACTCACTGAGAGCAGAGAGACGGTTCCTACTCTACATCTACTCTTCATCACTTCAGCTGATTCATCAGCAACTTTACACATTACAGCAGAGGGGTCCAAAGAGCGGCCTGCGGGCCGTTGGTGACCCTTGGAATAACTTTGTGTGGCCCCTGATGGGTGCCGATGCAAATGTGATTTTTTCAGGATGAATTTTATAAATACTGTTAGTTTATGATTCACTGAACGGATTAAAGATCTGCTGCTGGATCAACCTGCTGGTTCTGGTTCTGCATCCAGAACCAAACATGGAGAAGCAGCATTCAGCTTCTATGAGCCACAGATCTGGGACAAACTTCCAGAAAACTGAAAAACATCCGAAACCCTGAGTTCCTTTAAACCCAGACTGAAACCAGCAGCTTTAGACGCCAACAGAAAATGTTCCTCTGAGATTGTAACTCTGGCTGATGTGCAGAGCATCACTGAAGCTCTGCATCCAGAAACTGAAGCAACAACAAATAAATCTGGCAATCAGCTGAGTTTAGACTGGTCACATGACCAGATGATTAGAAAACCAGGAGACGCTGTTGGATATAAATGGAGATTAAAAATGTTTGAAACACTTTATGTTGATATATTTTTATTTTGGACACATCTTCTGCTTAAAAACCCAACATTTCATTTTTACATTTTTCTCTGACCATATTTGGTGACGACTCATCAAAATGTTTCATTTTGGTTCAGTTGTTGACTGTCTGCTGCTTTCTTTATCATTTTGTGTTTGTTTTTGTGTAAAGCTCCTTGAACTGTCTTGCTGCTGAAATGTTCTTCACTAATAAACCTGATTGACTGACAGGCATCAGATTAGAGCATCAACAGGCCCAGAGCACCACAGATCCTCCACCGTACCCTGCAGGGATTATGAGATGGTTTTCAGTTTCAGGAACAGAAAAAAGGCTTCTCCCTCCCAAATACAGAGTGGGCAGGTTGATGGCCTTCTCTGGTTGCCATGACGACTATGATGTCACTTTTTGCCTCCCTCGCCTTCATCCAGGCTGTTTTAAACGTGCATCTCTTAAATGCTCTCTTGTTTTTCCCATTTTGAAGGAAGAACCGGCCATGAAACGATGCTGGCTGCTTCCTGGCCCAGGTTTCCACTGGGATTCGGTTTTAAAGTTTCTCCTCTGGTCCAACATTTACGTCCCGTGGAAACTGCAGCACGGACACATCCAGCTGCTTGTTTTTGTGAAAAACATGAAGAAATCTCAGATTTCTGCTGGGAGCAGAAGAGCTGAGAAAAGTTTGGCTGAAAAAGAAGATGAAATTAATGGACGGATGTAAAAATGTTTGCATGCAGCGTGTGCGATGGTTTCAGTGAAACTCATTACGGTCTCTTTTGATCCCAACATCAGGTTCTCACATGAAATCGAGGGGAAATCTTTGAGTTTTAATGGATTGTAAATTGCAGCTTTAATGTGATGCATAATTCTCTGAGATATCGATGGATACGACGAAAGGTCAAATCTGCGCGGGCGGTAATGAAGCTAAGCTACTGGCATCACAGGGGCTCCAGCTAGCATACAGTAGCCCTGCGTTAGCTTCTTCCACCGGCCCAATTCCTGCACTACACCTCTCATTAGCCCACCATCGATCCGGCTCTGTGTAGCCCACACGGAGAGAAAAGGCAATTAGAGCACTGAGCAAATGATTGTGTGAACCGCTGATCGATAGGTAATCATCACCTGAGAAGGACAGGAGGGTCGGGGTGAGTTTGGGGTGAAACCGCACTGAGGACAAAACCAAATAAACGAGAGGAGAAGCAGGAGAGGATTGGAGGAGGAAACCTGGGCGTCCATGTTGCTTTAAAACAATCAGAAAGAATCAAATAAAGAAGGAATTTAACTCCAAGTTACAAAACTTTTCTAGGTTTCCTGAAGTCGGAGTAAAAAGCAGGAATACATTTATTTTCCAGCTTCACTGTAGATCTGCTTCAGGTTTCTCTCCTGCAGCGCAGCAGATAGTGTCCCTCAGGGATCAATATTTACTGTTAATATTACTAACAGTAAATATGAACATTTCCAGTCATGATCGGTTCTGCAGCCTGGCTCCTTTCAGCTGCAGATGGTGTTTTAAATTTATTTAAAATACCAACATTCCTGTGTTGACATTTAAATTTTTTTATTTGTTTAGTGTGTTTAGATTAGAAAGAAAAGAAAAACAGCAAACAAGCCAGAAACATTGAACAAACAAAGTAAATTATGTTCCCGTTATCTGGGATTTAAAGGAACTCAGTGTTTCGGTTGTTTTGCAGTTTTCTGCATAGAAGCTGAGTTTCTATGGATCTCGCTGAAACATTCATTAAATCCTGAAAACGTTCTCCATGTGGCAGAAGACCGACTTTATAACCGTCTTTATGTGATGCTGAAGGTTCAGGTCAGAGGTCATTATGATCTCTAGTTTCCAGCTGGAAGAACTGAAGCTGCTCGTTGAGTCTAGATCTATAACTCTTCAGTTTTCAGCATCATTAATAAGCTAATTATTGCCTCCTTTTTAAACGTTTTTCTAAATATAAATCAGATTTTATCCAGCCCGTTCTTCCTCCTGCCTGTTATCCTGGTGATTTTTGCCTCTTTCAGGACATTAACACCTCTGCAGTTCAACCCATTTCCCTTCAGGTGTTGCTTCTGGCTGCAGGTAATTAAACTGGTCTGATTCCTGAAACCAGTGAAATGTTTTTTAGTGAAGCGTTTAAGGAGCAGCTTAAACCTGAGCAAACATCTTTAGTCTTCAGAGGATGTAATTAGTGTGTTTCACTCCTGCTTCATGCCTCACCTTTAGTACCTGCTGCTGTTGGCTTTGGCATTTGTTAACTACATAAAGTAATAACCTAAAGCATGGCCCGATGTCTCTTTAGCTCTAATTTTCCTCATAATTGATTGCCATATAGACTGAAATGTCCATTTAAAGGTCAGAGGATGAACTTGTGACACTTTTCCTCATTTATTAAGTGTGTTCAGCTGTAATCATTTCATAAAACTGCAGGAATCAGCTGTTATTGAAAGCCGCGTCGTCGGTGAATTAACTAAAAAAGAGGCGAGTGGGAGGTGATTTTTTCCATTAGTCTGTCGCTGAAAGCAGCTTTAAAGACAGAAAGTCGGGACATTTTTGTAGTGAAACATGAAAAGTGTTTCTTCTCTGCGTGTTCGTTGGTTCCAGAGTTAAATGTTGCATTTTGTGCAGGAGGTTATGAAAGTTTTGGACATACTTTAGCAGGAAGTACCCGCACTTTCACTTCCTTTCTGGCGCAGCAGAGAGGTGGCCTCATTGCTGCCTGCGTGAATCCGGTATATTTATCCCCGCTCCTCTTCTCTGGTTTCTTTCTCTGCGTTTCATTGTGTCTCACTCCCACTCTCTCTAACCCTTCTCTGTCCCAGCGTCTCCATTTCATGCACTTCGCCCAATTTCCTCTCCATCTCTTTTCTCTGTGTGAATAGCATAAAAAGCATTATGCACCACACTGATTCACTCATATCATGAATAAAATAATGGTGCCACTCGCAAAGGGTCTAAAACAGGCATTGACATGTTTTTATAAAGGCAGGTATCAGTAGTTTTCAGAACCGAGCCACCACCGACTCATTTTTCTGGATTTTAAAAACCGCCTGCAGATCCTTCTCTCCAAACGGCATTAACCGCATTTTAAATTCATCTTTCTCACAAAATGTACACAGATCCCATTACTGCTGTGAAGAATTGTGTATAACTCTGTTGGAGACTCCTTCAAACCGGTCCGAATATTTAATCACGGTTCCAGAAGTGAAAATGATCATAAAACAAACATGTTTCCAGTGGATATCACAGAATTAACCGGCTGAAACGTAGAACCGAGTCTACCGAGAAGCATTTGTGTTTCTAAAAGGGAAAAAATCTGGGAGTCGTAAACAAACGATGAAAAGAAACTCAATTTTCCTGAGAATGAAGTAGCAGATATAAAGAGGAAGGAAGGGGGCCAATCACTGAACCCTGTGGGACTCCATGACGACGTGAAGCAACACAAGACACAAAATCACAACATTTTAATTTGCCAAACAGGATTTGATCCACTGACACCGACATGCTCAAAGGGAGATGAGTTAAATCTACAATAATGACCTGATCAGCTCCTAAAAACAGCATTAAAGCTCTTAAACTTCAGATTTCCTTCTGTGTCAAGATAGAAAACACCTAAAGTACCAAGTTCTACTGAAAAGCATTATTAGTTACCTTTTTATGACAATTTATAATCCTACAAATACTGAAAACAATAAGATCAAGAAACTCAGTGGAGAACTAAGAACTGCAGATTTACATGATTTCATTTCTTTAAAACTAAATAATCAGAAATATTTTGCAGGACTAAAGTTCAGGTGCAACAGCAGCTCAGACAAAAAACGTTCCTAACGTGTTAAAGAAGAAATGTAAGGTACAGTAGAAATCTGTTTGTTCGCGGTTCAGTGTGCACAGATTTCTCAGAGTAAAGTAAAAACCGACCGGCTAACGTCTTAGCCGCGGCTTCCTGGCTGTAAATCCTCCTGATGCTGCTGCTCCCAGTCCTCCCATTAACCTGACCGGTTAACCAAACATTCATGTGTTCGGACATGGAAATCTAAATCCAATCCAACTAAGGATGTCTTGGCTTATTGAGTCAGTAAATCTCAAAGTCCAACATTGAAAGCTTTGGCTGCCATCCACTTTTAGCTAAAGGGGCCAGAAGTGCCTCGATCCGGTCCAAAGTGCGCCGTAAAGTTCAGTTCATTGATGCCAAACTGGTTTTAGAGATTCCTCCATAAAACTGACAACTGGAACTAATGTAGACAATAACCAGTTGACCGTTTCCATATGTTCAGAGTCTGCCAGAAGTTTCTGCATTCGACTCATTCAACAGGGAAATTTATTCAAGCGCTTTGCCAGCCTGTGGAGGGAGAAATATCCTCTCCCCAAACTACAGAGATTGTGATTAGAGGGAAATTTAACAACGTGTGCAGCTGGAAAGATGATGGTTCCCATAAAGATGTTCCACATGCTCCTTCTGATGGTCATGATTACAAACTCATTAGATTTACCCGGAAAGAAAACATCTGATTGTCCAAGACCTCGACTAAACTGCTTAAACCGGTTTGAAATACTCAAGTCCAAAGCTTCTGATGCAGAAATTAATCTATTGTTATCGAACATGCTGAAGAGCGAGGAGTACCTGGAGAAAACACACACATGCACAGGGAGAGCAACAGACTGAGCCGTTTGTGGTTTTTAATCTGTTGTTCTGGGAGGAAAAGCAGCTGATACGGTTTTAGAGCAGCTCGTTTACTTCAGGACATTCCCTTCATCTCAACTAACGTCTGGATCCAGATGAAAAGTCCTGACATCTGGAGAAACCAACACGCCCGGAAACGTCAGGAAACGTCGAAAACATCAGGAAACGTCGAAAACATCGAAAACGTCAGGAAACGTCCAGAAACATCGAAAACGTCAGGAAACGTCAGGAAACGTCCAGAAACATCGAAAACGTCAGGAAACGTCCAGAAACATCGAAAATGTCAGGAAACGTCCAGAAACATCGAAAACGTCAGGAAACGTCCAGAAACATCGAAAACGTCAGGAAACGTCGAAAACGTCAGGAAACGGATACAAAAACCAGATACTGGAATCGAAACGTCAGCGATGCTGTTGATATTCACATAAAACTTCTGACCAGACACCCATTAGCCTCTGTTAATCTCTGTTAGCCTCTGTTAGCGTCAGTTAGCCTCTGTTAGCGTCAGTTAGCCTCTGTCAGCCTCTGTTAGCGTCAGTTAGCCTCCGTTAGCGTCAGCCTCTGTTAGCATCTGTTAGTCAGTTAGCTTCTGTCAGCCTCTGTTAGCATCAGTTAGCCTCTGTTAGCATCAGTGAGCATCTGTTAGCGACAGTTAGCCTCTGTTAGCACCTGTTAGCCTCTGTTAGCGTTTGTTAGCTACCTTTAAATATTAAAACTTAATGTCTCCTTTAATATTCAGCCTCATTAACTAAAATAATCACTTCATCCTCTGACTCTGGAATATTTCTCATATCAGTTTATTTTGACGTAAATCTCATCAGATAACCTGCAGAGCTCATATGACTCACAGCTTCAGTATAAAAGCTTGAGGAAATGCAACTCAAAGCCCAATGTGTCTCGGCTGCAGACGTGTTTGCACCCTGTGGCCCCTGCATTGATCCGGCAGCCATCGCCGGTCTGGGGAATCCTGCCGCTAAACTTCTGACGGGAAATTTCTCTCTGCCTCGGATGCCCTGGTCATTTGTACCGAAAGGTCAGAGGTCAGGTGGAGCAGCAGCCAATTAAAGCTCTGCAGATTTGACACAAAGAGGAAACGATCTCAGGCTCATCTGGGCGCATGGCTCGGGGGGCCGCTGGGGGCCGTTAGCTTCCAGCCGCGCTACGCCTGGATGTTGTTTACTTGTCGCTGCGCTCTGCTTTTTTATCCAGGTTGTTGCTTGAATATACGGCGACCGACATGTCTGGATGTCAGCCGCAGCTGCGGAGGCGCCGCTTCACACACGCAGCCCTCGCTTTGCAGCGGGGGCAAAGGTCACCGCGAGCCGGCACACTTCATTTCCCAGGCTGCCGTGGGGCTGGGCGAGGGCACGGCGCTATGTTGTTCACCGGCTTGATGAAACAGGTCCGCCTCGCGCTGAGTGTGTGTGTTCCCTGTGGGAGAGGTGGCGGGTCAGAGATGGATGTGTGTGTGTGTGTGTATCAGAGTGTGTTATGTTTTCTCCAGCTCAGGACGACTGGCTGACAAGTCAAAGGCTCAGCGGTGTCTGCAGCGAAGCGACGGACGGATCCGTCTCATGATGTGGACAGGGAGTGTGTGTTTGTCCAGGAAGACAAACCGACCCTGACGATGCTGTTCAAACCGCCGGACCTGCTGTCATGTCTGCCTTTCAGAATACTCACAGAAATCCAGTCAGGATGAACTAAACGTTTTAAGCCTGATGTTTTCCATCCAGTCTGAGCTGGAGACGTTCAAACAGAGACGAACCCAGACAGAGGAGGTTCCACCAGGAGCTGAACACAAAGTCAAACCAGACTCTGCACAGAGTTCAGGAGGAACAAGCATAAAAATCTGATGGAAATCCAGAGGTTTAAAAGGGAAAAGCAAAAGCAAAGGAGGAGGATTAGCAGAGCAGCTAACAGCTGCTGATGTCATCCTGGACATGATGACATAATCTATGATGTTTGGACATGGAGCTGTTAGCAAGTCATGTCAGTCATCACACTGTCACACAGCAACAGTCTTCAGTCAGAGGCCTCAACATGTTCACTTCAACACTGACTGCTACTGGAAATCCTCCCTCCTCTTTGAAGAAACATTTTTAGATCTAATAGAGACACCATAACTGCTCAAACTGATCCTGACTTTATGTTCTGTTATCAATCTAACAGATTTATTACGTCCATCAGAGAGGAGCTGATGAAATAAACGTAGCAGCAAACAAACGCGGCGACACGAGGGGAACTTCCTGCCAACACTCATCACCACCGTGGACGAGTGTGAGCCGCTTCCACACACACACACACACACACACCCACCTGCTGCAGGCAGGCGGGGCGGAGCAGCAGGGAGGCCGGCTTCAGATCATCCAAACATGTTAGCAGTGAAGTTTGAGCGACGCCCTGAGAGCGAAGCCATCATCTGGTTCTCATTGCAGAGGAATCCTCTGCCCCCCGCACCCCTCTCTGCTCAGCCTCCTAAAACAAACAAACCGGATCGAAAACAAACACGCAACATCACAAATTACACTCAGTTCTTTCTGCATGGACGTGTATTCTCCTGGAGGCTCGGGTTTCCACGTGGCGCCGCTCCTGCATGTCGGGTGTGAAAATGACTCTCCGTTTACGACCAACACACTCCGACTTCAACGTAAACTGATTTAAAAGTGGAGATAAAATGAACCCAAGCTGCGGTTTTCCTGCGCTCTCTGGGGTTTCTCTCTCAACTCGTCTCTTCACATGATTGTGCAACAAATGCCTGGAAGATTTTCCAGAAGCGGGTTGGGAAGGAAAACACAATCTGGATGGATGTGTTGAATTTTAAACAGTTCTTTGGTTCAGATTCTCCTGGAGTTTATACAGTAAACCTGCTGGATTAAATCCAGCCGTTTATTTAGTTACTGGCTGAATTCATGACATTTTTTACACAAAATCCCCAAACTCAACATTTACACTCAATTATTACACCTTACACAAAAAACACAATTTAGAAAAAACATTTTTGATGAAGTTTTGGCTCTAGGATCAAGTAATTTATTTTAAAAAACTGAATTAGAAATATTTATTTCACATGAAATGACTCGCAATCAACAGCCAGATATTCCTACTGGCAAAAACCACGAAGACGACGACAGGAAGTGGTTGGATGATGGCAGCACTGCATGTTTTCTAAGAACTGATCGCATGAATAAACTTATTCATGCCATTTTAATTAAGCTTCTTATTTAATGGAAACTGCAATTCCACATCAGAATACGGACAAAGTTTTGAGGCAGAACGGCGGCGTGTTGGAGCGCCATCACGCCTGGTTTACCGTTTACTGTGTTTGTAGATAGGACAATAGGAGTACATTTCAGCCAAAGAAATTCCTGAAATTTTCCAGAAAAATTGGAAATTTTTAAATTTATATTAGAAATTTGCTATGGAGGAAAAAAAAGGAAAAACCTCTGAGAAAAATTCTTAGTTTTTTCTAGCAAATTCTTTGACTTTTCAAACCCAGAATTTTCCAAGATTTTTCTAGATAATTTCTGACATCAATTAAAAAATGTCAGTTTCTTGGTGGATCTAAATCTGAGCATCTGGGAGGAAGAGGAAGATCTGTCAGAACCTCTGGGTCAGAACTGACTGCGCTCCAGCCAGCGCTGCATACATGCATCAACAGCTCTTTAATTCTGCTCACACTGGCAGCATTCTTCTCCCGATAACACACACACACACACCAGGTTGCTCCTAAACGAGGAGTGTGTGTGTGAATAAATCAGCAACGTGTCCAGCTGGTTCTGGGGAATCGGAGAGTCACGTAAATTTCTCTGAATGGCGGCGCGGCCGGATCATCTGGAGCCTCTTCCTCTAAGCTGATACATGTGTTTACCCAGCATTTAAATCTGGGCAGCAAAGCCTCTTCCTCGTCTTCCTCCTCTTCCTCCAGTCCAGCAGCAGGCGGATCTGATCCGACATCAAAGACGAGAGGAAGAGCGGCGATCCGTTCAAACCTTTTTAACTTCATATCCTCCACACACTCTCAGGGATCTGCAGGAGATTTCTCAACATTTCCAGGGCGGCGAAGAGGCTCGTGTTGCATTTAAAGTTCACAGGCAGGCGGAGGGAGAGGGGCGGACATGTTTCTGGATGTTCAGGCCTGTCGCCGCTCCGCTGAGCGAGGAGGTCATGACGAAGAGGTGAACAGTACATCTGTCTGTTTCTTCAAAGAAAGCTTCTCCAGCCCCAGTTCTTCCTGAAAGCTGCAGCTCTTCAATCTGCTCTTCCTCACCACTTCCTGTTCCCTCTTCCTCACCACTTCCTGTTCCCTGTGCTGTTTTTCCTTATGCATGTGCATGCATAACCCCCCTTATTGGATTTACAGATGAAAATAAAGACAGCAGGGGGAACACTGCCAGCTGACAGTTGTGACATGGTGTGTTCTGGTGTGAGGTCAGAGGTCAGACCCAGAGCAGCATGAAGCAGGAAGCGGCTCCGGGCGCCTGATCCGGAGTCAGTTCATCTAATATTAATGCTGTATGTGGCGTTCCTGGGAGCGCAGCCCGACCCCAATACAATTACCAGCAATAAACAGAAGCTCTGCTTTAATCACAAGAGCAACGTTTACATGATTAATGCAATAAACTCCAATCTCATATCGCTGTTATGAGCCGAGCCCAGAACACAGCCAGCGTTCTGATTATGCACATGATTATGTTGATTTTTTTTATATTACCTCTTTTCATTTGGCTCCTCACAGACTCCTGGATTTCCAGCTTGGTGAAATTTCCTCCTGCGTCTCGACTTCGAAGGTTCCTGCAGAGGAAGGAGGAAGAAATGTTTTCTCTGCACTGCAGACATCAAAGCCCTTACAGCATGTCTGACTGGTTTCCAGTGCAAAATATCCCCATTATGACGGTTCGTTAGGGCCGTGGATTTTAGAAACAAAGGACATTTCAACAAACAAAATCTCAGAAATTTTCTAGAAAGAAACTGAAATTTCAGTTGTTCAAAAGTTGGAAAAATCTAATTTTATTTTTACTTTTCAAACCCAGAAATCTCCACAATTTTTCTAGAAAATTTCAAAATTGTTTTAGGTTTTTTTTTTTTCAGGGAAATTTACTCATTTTTTTATCTGCAACCCCACCTCCACTGTAGCCACACCTCCATTGTAGCCCCGCCCCAACCGTAGCCCCGCCCCCACCATAGCCCTGCCTCCACTGCAGCCCCGCCCCCACCTTTTTACCCCCCCCACCCTGAACCCCCCCCTGCCCTTCCTCCCCCCCTCACTTTGT
>NW_015113047.1:210155-231051 GCF_001443285.1 Poecilia latipinna
CCCGCCCCCACCTTAGCCCCGCCTCCACTGCAGCCCCGCCCCCCCCTTAGCCCCGCCCCCACCTTAGCCCTGCCTCCACTGCAGCCCCGCCCCAAAATTGCTTTATTAGTTATCGATGTCGTCAGTTTGCACTTCTTTGCTTAATAATTTTGTTTTGAGTCGTGTTTTTAGACGACCTAAAAACATTTTTTTCTTTTTTAAACACTGCTGTGCGCTTGTATTGTGTTTATTACTTTAACCGTTAAGTTGGATTATTTTAATAAAAACATTTTTGATCGTTTGTTAAAATGATAACTCAAACTGGACGGAGAAAATCCAGCTCGTTTCCAATGAAAAGGTCTTTTCATTGATTTTCAGTTGGATTCAGGTGTGGACTTTGACTAGGCCGCTGTATGTTCAGGGTTTCCCATCGACTCTGACCTGCTGCCCTGTCCCTCAGCATGATGCTGCCTCCACCATGAAGTGGATGAAGCAGTTTGGAGGAAATGTTCCAGGTTCATGTTCAGCGTCTGAAGGATTTCTGAAAGTCTGCTGACTGAGACATGCGACCCGTTTTCTCCTCCGCTGGTCGGCTTTCATCTCCTGCTGGAAGGAGAACTGGGTCCATCGGAGCTCAAACTGGAACGTTTCCAGTCCATCTCCAACTAGAGCTGCTTTTATTGGATCAGCTTTCCTCCCAGCCGGCCCTCATCCTCAGAGGCAGAGATCTGCCGGGCCGTAAATCCCGATCCAAACCCGGATCGCGGCACGCAGCCAGGAAACTCCCTGCCCGGCGCTGGAAACAGGCTTTTTGCTGCGCCTCCTTAAAGACGACAGGCTGTTATGAAGAGACGGATAATGAAGGATCTGGTGAACAGGTGTAGCGTAGTGCTGGGAGGATGTCGATGGTTGGACCCGTTCCCAGTCTCGCCTTAAGGGAGAACCAGTGACAATGACTCAGGTCGGCTTACATAAGACCTTCAGCATTCCTCCACTGAAGAAACGACTTACTGGACCTCCTGGTGCCGACGTGTGAAACCTCCTCAGATAAATTTACTGCAGGGGAAAAACTGAACCTGCTGTTTGCACCTCAGCTGTTATTAATTCAAGCTCTACGTTTGGAAGAGAAACCGGCCCACAGCATGACAGAACACAAAATAAAAATGCTCTCATTTGAGCAGAGCTCACATTTCTATTAAAATAGAGACAAAAACTCCAGAGGGTTACAGATGAAAGCTGTGGTATTACTGAAGTTTAAAAGGTTCAGAGCTGAGATTCATAGAAACTAGTTAGATTTACTCAGTTAAAGAAACTTAAAAACTTGCATTTAAGTAAGTCATTTAAGTAAAAGATTTCTTTTACTTAAATGACATCACAAAGTATCACTACTCTTATTGCTACTTTTATTGTAGCAATAAGAGCAGCTACAGTACTACTACTGTACTGTAGTATTGTAGTAGTATTGCACTACAGAGTATTGGCAGATATGAGTCGTCTGTTATAGTAAATATGTCTTTGCTCTGTAGTCGTTTCTTGGACGGTTATTTTTTTATTCTTTTTACTTGGGCATAAATACTCCAGATTTAGTTCAACATTCCCAGATTAAATGTGGGATTTGTCTTTAATTTTTCAGTGTTGCTGAAAGAGATTTTTACTGAATCAAACCTGATTTCTGAACATATTTCTAGGAGTTGGGAGGATCCGTCAGCTGGTGACATCATCAGACGTTTCCTCTTGTGTTCTCATGAAATAAAAACAGGACAAATAACGAAGTATTCTAGTTTCTGCCTGCTGCCATTATCCTCCGAGTCCCAGAGACAAGCAATCAAGTGGGTCAGCACACACACACACACACACACACACACACACACACACACACACACACACACACACACACACACACACACACACACACACACTCTCTCTCTCTGCTACAAGTGTCTGTGTGTTTGTCCTCTCTCTCTCTCCCTCCCTCCATCCAGCTAATCTCCCATTAAAACCAAACTGACTCTGCAGGCTGCGTTTACTCCGACCTGGACGGATGTGAAGTGTGTGTTTATATTATCTGGTGCTTTTTTTTAGCCTGTGTGTTTTTATTTCTAGTTGTTTGAAGTGCTAATCCTGTGGTTGGGCCTTTATCTGGTGATCTTCGCCGTCACACCTCTGGAGATGCAGCTTTCCGCTCCGTGGCCAGGAAGCTCTCCAGGTGAGCTCTGCAGGAATCGTTTCATTTGGCACCAGGCAGCCAGGCTTCATGCACCCTGCAGGACTAGATGGACCTTTGGAACTGAGACGTCACATATTTTCCATGTTTGACAGAACATGGAGCCCACAAAAAGTATTTACCTCCTTTTAGCTTTTACAAATCAGGAAAAGAAACCCGGCTAGCCAGGCTACAGGGAGAGTCGACAGTGAAGGAGAAGTTTTAGGTTGAAGAATAAAAACTTCAGGTTTGTTTCTGTTCAGCTGCAGGAAGTCATTCCACGTCCTGATCTGATCTATGAATCTGTTCACTGTTTGAGCCGAGCATCATCTGCATGTTCATGCAGTTTGAGCAGCGAAGTGAAGCTGCAGTCAGTTTAATCTTCCTGCCATCTGTTATTAGCTGTGATAATGTGTGATTTTTCTCCATACATGAATCTGAATGTAACTCAGTCGGACCGGAGCCGCGCAGGTGACCCAGAAAATAGAATAAAAAATAAAAATGGAGGCGAAGAGGCTGATATTTATAGATATGAGGATAATGATGAGAGAGAATACATGGCAGCACTAAGACCTGCCGCCGCAGATAAGAGCAGAACATCACCAGTGGGCCCCGTTTCCACAGCCAGGCGGCATTTTATCCAACTTCCTGCTTCCAGATAACAGGAAGTGTTTAACACCAGAACGCCGAGGTCAGAGCAGCTCTAAAGATCCATGATTCACTGAGAGACGGTTTTTAAACCATCATTTCCTCACACAACACCCACATTTATTTACAACATCGATAAAAACGTAAAAAGGCTGAGAAAAGATTCACTTCTCAATTTAGCTGCATTATAAACCTGTATGCAGCTCCTAAAGCCTACAAACAGGAAAAGGTTTTAAAATCTGGAAAATATGAAATGTTTCATCTCTAGTGATATTACATGATGACTTTAGGTTATTAAGTGGAAATAGAGGTGAATTATTGGCCTCAATGAGACAAAAGCAGGAGGATCTGACAAAGACTGACGAGAACAAGCAAACAGGAAGGGAGTGATTACTGGTCTTTAATGGACAGGAGGAATGCAAGCGAAAAACACAAGTTATAGGGAAAAATGTAATGTAAAGGTATTTTACAGGACTTCCTGAGGATGTTATAAATGTGACTCTGGTGATTTTTGATTATTTTATCCAACAGATTAAAAATATAATATTTTTTTAAAATCACAAGCAAAGAAACGAGAATCTATATAAACGGTAAACGAGCTACAGATTCTGGCCTGAGACTCGGTGCTGAGTAAAACGAGGAGGCAGGTATTAACTGGGATCCTGGCTTCGTTTGGTGAGGAGCGCTTCAGATCAACAAGCACCAAAAACACCTGCAGTGCTACTGACGAACATGTAGCTTTCTTTAAATTTATACTTTAGTTCAATAAAACACATTGAAAAGTTAAATGTTTATTCTGAACTCAAACTTTAAGCTATTTATTTTCCAGCAGGTCGACTCTATGCAATAACCTGCATCAGTTTTGAGCTAAAAACATTTAATCTGCATCAGCAGCTCTACCTGCAGCGATGATCATTGATTAGCTTTGCCTACATGCCAGTAGGAGTGTTAACGTCGATAAGGTCAGTTTCTTTTCACCTGGCAGAAGCTGACATTGATTTCAACACCAAGTTTTAACTCAGTCATTAAGTCCAGAGCAGAACATTAACCAGAGCTGCAGGCGGCGGAGCTGCTTCCTCACGCTTCGGTTCAACAGCTCCAAAAGTTGGGCGAGAAAACACAAAACTTTCCCTCAGCCACAGAACTGATAGATTTTTCCTCCATTCATGATGTTTTCCAACTTGCCAGAACTTTCTTGAAATTCTTTGGCATGAAATAACTCAAATGCAAATAGAGCAGATGCCAGCAGGAGCCAGAGGAGGCTAACCTGTGTTTTCAGGGCGGCGTCTGGGCGAAGCTAACCCCACCGCTAGCCCTGCCTCCCGGTTCCCGTCGCTCAGACCTGCTCTGTCACCTGCCTCATTAGAGCAGAACCCAGCAGCAGCATGCAGGGGAGGAAACTCACACGGCCAGGCAGGGAGATGCTGCTGCGGCTCTCTGATGTGTGTGTGACAGCGAGCTGCAGCGCGTGTGTGCAGCAGAGGGTTTTGATTTTCCTCTTGTTAGACAGGGGAATGACTTACGGCCATACCATTGTCTGTTAAAGACCCCAGGACCCTCCATCTGTCTGCACACAGCGCGTCCAGGAAGCAGCTGTGAAACTACGATTTAACTGATATCTGCAGTTAAAGACCTGCCAAAAGCCGCTGCCTCTGCCAATATCCACATTTCTACATTTCATCAATTTCATGCTAAAAACAAAAAGCCACAGTTCAGTCCCCGATTGTGTTCTTGGCAAAGTGGAAAAAAGGCAATTATGAGAAATAAGAAGTCTGCTGCTAAAACATGGAATTATAATATTAATGACAATGACGAGGCGCCGGAGCAGAACGCTGTGGAATCTGATTAAAATGACACATTAGAATCAGTTCAGGTTCAGGGTTCCAGCTGCACACACAGCCAGCGCAGCGATTAGCAGCTGCACAGCAGAAACACGTCAGGCTGCACAAAACAGACGCTGCTGTTAATCCTGCTCAGAACAGAAGAAGGGAAACAGAAGCAGCACCGGTTCATGAAGCTTCATATCTGAACACATCGTTAGTTCACAGCCGTTTAAAAGCACCGCAGTTTATTCTGTTTTACCTTTTTTGTCCCAATTAAATGCTTCAGACATTGAAAATAAGATTTCATTCATCAAGGAAACGAAGCCGCCCAAAGCAACCAGGATTAAATAATTAACATCCAACCTAAAAACGCTGCTGCTTCTGGAGGACAAATGATCTTCATAAAAACATCGTCTGGTGTTTAGCGGAGATATTTTCCTGTAGGGGAAAATCAGCTGAGCTGCTGACAACAACTCAACGTTCTCCCTCTATAAACGATGAGCCTGGCATCATCTCTGTGTTTAACCCCGTCTATGTCCTAGTCAAAGATACCGGCTGAGCTTTGTTGCAACAAAGGATGTGTTCCCAGCTGATAGTCCAGAGGAATCGGTTCTACTGGACCCAGAACTCCATCATCTGCTCCACCTGCAGCTGCTGTGGCTCTGAGTCAAACCAGCCTGTTCCCCTCCTGGCCTGTGGGGGCGCTGCACCAAAACCACTGAAGGAAATGACACAAAAACCTCTGAAGACACTGAGAGCAACTTCCTTCTTCACCAGATGGAAACTAAAATGAACCAGAGTTCACTTCAACTGAACCCAGACCGAGGTCTGGAGGACCAGAGGTCAGAGGTCGCTTAGCTTTCACACCTCAGCAACCAAACCGGACTTTCTAGACAAATGGATAGGAGCTGGTCTAAAACGGTGGGAAGGCACCATCTGAAAATTATCTGTCTTCTTGTATTTTTTAAAAAGCAGCTCAGAGTTTCTCTGCTTGCCGTTTCTCCCCAGATGAAACTTTCCCTGTTTGTAGTTTTCTTTAACATAGAAAACACTCCTAGACCCACTGTTTGATTTTGTATCAGATCTTTCTGAACTTGAATGCACCAATCAGTTCACAGGATTAGCAAAATCACAAAAAAAGGAACATTCATGCTCGTTTACCATTTAAAATCTGGATTCAATATGAAGAAAAAGTAAAAACAACGGTTTATGGAACTAAAGATGTCTGTATTCATCCTCTGTCAGTTACAAAACCTTTTGTAACAACCCAGCTAGTGGAGAAAACCAAACTTATGACTGACTCAGGTTTCTCTGTCCAGCTGCGTTCATCACTTTCAGCCTCGCTGACGGAGAAAAGATGTTTCCCAATCTCTGGATCAGAACCTGAACCCCCTCCGCCAGAACGAGGCCGCGTCTGCTCTTCATTACGGCTCTATCAGTCCCACATGGGCGGCTCCAGAGCTGCTTTAAAGGAGATCTAGTTACCCAGAGGGTCGCATTTGCAGCAAACCTTCGGATGAGCGGCGTTCAACAACCCTGACGCCGATGACATCATCAGTACCCGCCCTGCCCCAGACCTGCAGGAGTTCAGACTGAAAACACAGCGAGAGCCTGCTGCAGCCTGTGTGTGTGTGTGTGTGTGTGTGTGTGTGTGTGTGTGTGTGTGTGTGTGTGTGTGTGTGTGTGTGTGTGTGTGTGTGTGTGTGTGTGTGAGAGAGAGAGGCAGTCCGCTGACCCTGCGGGCAAGAGGAAACAGATGCTTTGTGAGGGAGTTTACACAAGACCGCAGGATCAAATCCAAGCCACAGGCAGGAACGGCTTATTGCTCAACAGCACTTAAACCCAGCAGAGCGAAGTGAGGAGGGATTTCTGCCTGCAATCCCAAACGCACACCCGGGCTTTAACTACGCCACGTTACACCACACATGCTGCTCGTTTTTAATCTTTGTACAGGTTGAAGTATCTCACTCACTTTTCTGCCCAGATTTAGAATAAATAAAACCTCTAAATGTAGAAAATCTGATCGATGCGTCAAACTACAAGTTCTGCAGAGAAACTTTTATTCTTCACCAGTTGCCTAGTGACTATAGTTACATCTACTTGAGTGACGGTATCTTTACCATGCTGTCCTTTTTACTTTTACTAGATAATTAAATAGTAATAATTAAATTAGGCATTTTATTATGAAGTATTTCTACTCTTACTTGAGTAAAGTTTCTGGATTCTTCACTCACTGAATGAAAATCAAAAGTTTAATCAGTTTTTTATTGAAAGAAACTGATTTAGAAAAAAATGCATTTAGCCTGATTTTGTTATTTTTTTGTTATTAATATAAATTATTGTAATTTTGGTCCTTAAAGTAGAAAAATTGCCACTTCACCTTATATTTTGGTCCGTCTGATGATGTAATTTTTAAATATTAAATGACTGATAATTTGATCAGTTACTCAGGTAGACTTTGTACCTTTGTATATTTTTTTACTATTGAGTAAAAATATGTTGAAGTAGATCAACTTTTATTTCCAGTTCCTTTCAACTAATATCAAAATAAACATTTTATGCCTAAAGGCGACAACATTACTTCACTGAAGGTTTGATCATTAGTAGCAATATGTTAAAAAAAAACTCCTAACAACATCATGATAGTCTGTCACACAGTCAGTCTTCAGTCAGAGGCCACTTCAGAGTCAATGAGAGACAGACTGCTACAGGAAATCCTTTTTTTAATCAAAATGAATTAAATGTTGTAATTTGTAGAAATGAAACCTTTTCCAGATTATTTATAATGTTTAAACTTTAATCTGATTCCAGAACAACCAGCAGCTTTTCCTCCATTCCTTACGTCACTGTGGATGTGGAGTCTGACAGAGACGGACAGGAAACCGGAGTAAACAGCGCCGTCGGGTCGCTGAGCTGCCAGCGTGACGGAGGAGAGGCAGGTGGAGACGCTTCACCTGTTTAAGGATTCGGCTGACTCCTAAACTTTACATGCTTAATATAACGCAAACTTTCCTTCAGCTGAGGAGAAGACGTGTTTTCCTGACACTTTCCTTTGTTCTCAGAGCCTTTAGGTAATTAATTCATCATCTGAATGTATTTCAGTCTCGGGTTCAGCAGACAGTTTAAGTGCCTTTTGATTGTTGACTCACTTCACAGTTAAGACAGAGTCGCAGTTTGAGTCTCTCCAGCTGGGAGAATGTAAAGGTCCTGTCACAGGATGGAAGCTATAAATGTTCAACTTTTAAAAGTTTATCCAGACAGATTCTAATTAAAGTCCTCAGTATGATTTAGAGGAGAAACGTAACGGATCTGCTGACGGACGGCCCACAGCATCACCTTTTAAAGCCCTGATCGTGTCCTGCAGCACGGCTGGAGAGCTACTCAAAATGTAGCACTATGCTAAAAACATTATTTAAAATTCAAAATAAAGAGCTGAAATCAGGAATAAAAGGTTTCAAACAACTAGGAAACTGGAACAGATCCAGAACTTCACTGCTTTTCAAGCATAAAATTCTTTTTTTAAAGGTTTTAATAAAGTTGGTGAGATTGTGTTAAATAAAAAGTTACAAGTCAGTCTGGTGTTTTATGTGTTTCGGAGTGGGGTTGGTTGGTTGGTTCCAGAAGCTGTCATCATCATCATCATCATCATTGTGTTGTTGTAAAACAGAGTTTTACCCCATCGCC
Organism: Poecilia latipinna; assembly: GCF_001443285.1. Classification (NCBI taxonomy): domain Eukaryota; kingdom Metazoa; phylum Chordata; class Actinopteri; order Cyprinodontiformes; family Poeciliidae; genus Poecilia; species Poecilia latipinna. The sequence goes on from NW_015113047.1 coordinate 218,493, forward strand.
TCATTGGTTTAATTCTCTTCATGCTAACGTTACTTTAACTAGAACAGCTAATAAGCAGCGCTAGGAACTCAGAGCTGCTGCATAAATCATTCTGCAGGAAACAAATCTTCATCTCCACATGCATGCTAAACACATTCAGCTGGGTTTGGGGTTAAAATCCTGAAGCAAGACGGCCAACAAAAGCCCTCCTCAGAACAAAGCATCCTGCTCCACACAGAGGAATGGTATGCATGTCGGCTCATGTCTGCATGCAGAACATGTTTCTGTGAGAGAGCAGCTTCACGTGGGAGTGGAGAGGTGATGAATGTATAGGAGACGGAATAAAGTGGAACCAGAGTCAAACAGGGAGTTCAGATTCCCTCCATCCTCCACAGATAACAGATGTTATGTCCTAAAGTTGGCCTCGGACTGGATGTTTGTGATGGTGTTTACAGCCTGAAGTTAGCCTCAGGCTGGATGTTTCTTATGGTGTTTACAGCCTGAAGTTGGCCTCAGGCTGGATGTTTCTTATGGTGTTTACAGCCTGAAGTTAGCCTCCGGCTGGATGTTTCTTATGGTGTTTACAGCCTGAAGTTGGCCTCATGACGATGTTTCTTATGGTGTTTACAGCCTGAAGTTGGCCTCATGACTAGATGTTTCTTATGGTGTTTACAGCCTGAAGTTGGCCTCAGACTGGATGTTTGTGATGGGTTGACAGCGAGAAGGTGGCCTCAGGTTGGATTTTTCTTATGGTGTTTACAGCCTGAAGTTGGCCTCAGACTGGATGTTTCTGATCTATTGAGACAGGCCTACTAATCAAGTCATGCCTTTTGAAAAGCTTTCCTCTCCACAGCTGAAGCTGGGACATTAAACTCCAGACGGTGTAGGAACCCTGACTTCATAAAGCGACCAGTCGGGGTGAAGTACCACCAGAATGTTTCGGGTTGTTTGGGTTTTCCCGCCCCAGCAGCATGTGATCCGAGGGTTTTGGCGCATGACGGCAGAGCAGCTGACGCATACCGACGCAGCGTTCGTGCAGCCTTCTCAGACAGACTCGCATACCAGCGCTTCCACCACAAACACACACACATCTCCAAAATGAGCCCATTGTCCTGCGATGGGACCCGGACGAAGAGGCTCCGCCCCCAACCCGGCTCGTCCCACACTGCACGCTTTCTTCATGGAGGACGCAGTCACTCACAGGCTGCATGGAGGACGTTAGCCAGCTCAGGCTGGGGTCAGAGGTCAGCTCTGATTGGGTCTTGAGGTCAGGGCGCCATTGTGCTGTCCACTGTACGCCTGCTGAAGATGAAGGCTCATGAATGCTGCATGAGAGCGCTGCGGCTGCGGCGGCGGGGAGGGAAACAACAGGGAAGATTTGATCTGAGACGGAGGATAAAGAGAGTCTGTGAGGAAACAAAGAATCGCTTCATGACAACGAGGGTCAAACGGCGTTTTATTCACAGTTCCTCCTCCACTCTGAGGAGGCGCGCATGTTTGGGGGGAAGAACTTCTCCCATCATGGGAAAACATTTGGCGGACCGTAGCAGAGCGCTGAATTTAAAGATTCAGAATGTCACTTTATAAAAAATATGGACTTTATATTTAAAATGATCCTGTTATAACAGCTTATGAGACAATCTGTGAAATCATTTATCTCCTCCAGCTACTAATACTGTCTGAAGAGCACCAAAACAACCAATCAGAGCCAGGAGGCGGGGTTTAGCACTGTCATTCATCCTCATGTACTCAATGCTAAATATGCTAATAAATATGCTAATTTCCGTTACTGGAAGGCTGTTTATCCGCTGTCATCAGTGGCCATGCTAACTAGCCTTAGAATTCACAACCTGCTATGCTAGCTAGAGCACAGCAGGGAGAAAAAGTGGGGAGTGATTGACAGCGCTAAGACCCGCCTCCTGGCTCTGATTGGTTGTTTTGAGTTAGACAGAGGAGCTACACTGCTGTGTAGCTTATTGTGTGTGTTTTTTTTAAAGTAATCAGTAAAGTAACTGGATTACTTTCTTGGTGAAGTGATCAGTAATCAGTTCTGACGCTCTGCTGTCCGTCACTGACCGAAGATCGGACCGAACCGGACTGAGCTCCAGATGTTTGCAGTGCAGCAGCAGCAGACGCGATCCTGTGCGGCTGATGACAGAACCAGCGCCGTGTCCGGATTCACCGGCACCCAGCCGGACTAACGCTGCGCTCTGTGTGCAGACCGGCGTGGAGACGGAGTGGGAGGACGGCCGGAGACAGGAGCGTTGCTATGGTAACGCAGGGCCAGAGGCGCATGGACGCCACGTGGCCGGAGCTGCAGAGACGGATCCAGAAGAATATTCCAGAACTGAAGGCCAAATTCTGTGAAACTTCACCAATTTGGCTCTTTTACTGCCTGGTTGCTTGTTCACACTTTAAAAATAATATTTAACATCAGCTGTTATTCGTAGCTGTTTTTGGTCTCTTCATATTAAAGTAATTATTTACTGGAACGAAGGGTTAAAACTGTAAATCCTGTTCCAGATTTAAAGCAACACTTTTCCACCATGGTTTCTTTAGATGTGGATTCATTTCTGTCACTTCAGTGATCTCTGACTTATTCCTGCAGCCTCACTTTAACGTGTCAAGATTTCTCTTTGAGATCATTTTTAAAAACATCTTTATATTTAATCTGAGGAATGTGAATATTGTTCATGTTTTGGCCTGAGACTCACGGACATCATCATCCTGTCAGAAATATCTCCAAACAAAACATAAAGATAATAAGCAAACAAAATACAGTTTACAACAACAACCTGGACTACAAACTACTTTAAAACACACATTTGGAATCTGACCATGGTTTGGAAAACAAAACTAAGCAAACCGAGGATAAAAAGATTAAAATCAACCTGCAGCAGAGAGCTGACACCAGGACAGGAGATGAATCATGTCTGGAGGTCACGACTCAAAAGAATAAGACAAAATGCTGAGACTGATTCGGCTGAAGACTGAACATCCCTGACAGAGGAATATTCTAGTTTCAATGAAAACCTTCAGCAGGACATATTTGTTTTTTATTACTGACACATTAAAATGGACATTTTAATGTGAGCCGGGCCCAGATGTGTATTTTGGTGTATTTTTCTGCGTTTGAAGTTCTTCCTGACAGCGTTTGGTTTCTCAGCTTGTTGTTGAACTGAAATCGTTGAGTTCTAATCAGCAGCTTCGTGTGAATAAAGAGCAGAAACATGCGTGAGACGTGTTGCCTTGTTATGTTCAGTTTGTGTGTAAACGATGCATGTGTGCATGTTGTGTGTGGGAGTGGGGCCAGAGAAGTCGAATATCTCAACCAGGATTCAAACAGTAGACAATGAAAATATATTTTATGCACTTTCAGGACTTAATATTACAAATACGGTGCTTAAAGTTGGAGAGTTTAGTTTGAGAATGTCTGACATGTTGGGATCTGGTGAAAGTTTGGAGTTTCTGTCCTGCAGCTGTTAGATGTGTGTGAATACAGTCGAGTTTAAAACTGATGCTGGGATTAAATTAAAATGTTTCTACAAATCGTCACTTTTCAAACTTATGCAACAAGGTTATTATGACAGAATTATTATTTTTTTTATTTCCAGTTTTCTTATTGTATGAACCAGATGCAACTTTAATGTGTGAAAATGTTTCATTGTATTAAAACCAAACTAGAACAAAGCGTCATCTCAGGTACGGACCGACAGGAAGTGGCATTTTCTTTATCCTGACTGCCATTACTCGCCCCTCCCCCACCTGTTTCCAGCTCGTCTGATGCAGCTGTAATCACCATTGTAAACCTGGTGTCATTGTGAGGACACGTATAATTAAAAGAGGATTAGCATTGGCCGGGCCCAGATGCCTTCTGCATGTAATTAACATTCAGACAATGTGGCGGCCATGCAGAGGAAACACCTGTGTTAGTGGGCGCGTCCCACGTGTGACGGCGCGGCGTCTCAGAGTGTGTGTGTGTGTGTGGGAGGGATTAACCCGCTCACAGGCCAGCCAATCATTCAACACACACACACACACACACGAACATTTAATGCTGTTTAAATCATCCGCACTGTATCGCTGCTCTGAGGGAATTTGCCATTCTATCATAACATCCGACCCAAACAGATAACGTGAGCAACTTTCTTATTAAAAGTAAACACATTCGTTTTTACTTTGTTTCTGTAAAATATTGCATCCATTGTCTGTCAATCAGTCCAGTTTATCATTTAGCATTTCAGCAATAATGCAGTTCAAATTTATTAAGAATATTCAGAATTTTTGTGTTTGTTTTTACATTTCTGGTCTCAATCTAAACAAGGCAAACTTTAAATCTGACAAGTGGATTTATGGTGATTGTCATGTATTATAAAATCACTTTGCTTCAGCCTGACCTTAATAAAAACTAAATTACAAAATGATAAAACTACACGTGTAACTGTTTTTAAAATATGTAACAATTAAGATTTTATGTGATGAATATTGATCAATAAATGTACTTCTCCAAGAGATTTTTATTTACTTTTGTTTTCTTAAATATTGTGTATTCACCGTTGCTCAGTTGGAAACTGAAACTTTTAAACGTTTTGTGAAGCTGAAAAAACTCTGGATGAATTTTCCTCAGCAGACATTCAGGTCCGTTTCGGACCTGAAGTCAAAGCTTCCTGCAGTCAGGCGGTTCTGGACCCGTTTCCAGGACGATGGTGGCCCTGAAGCCGGGAAGAGAAGATCACAGTTTCTCTTCCTGGGCTGTTTGACATTAAAAGCATGATTAACCTCTGAGGTTCATCCTCCGTCAGGCGGCTGCATCCTGACTGGAAGCTTCACGCGTCTTTCTGCATAACCAGCGTCTCTGAGCAGAGCCGCAGAAACAACTGTGTGCAGAATTAATGGCTCTGGGGTCACTAAGCATTACCCCCGACCAGCATGAGATGAGGTCACAGAGAAAGGTCGCCGTGGAGACGTGAGAGCGTCTCGCTGCTGACCTGCAGGCCATTAGCTGAAGGGTTAGCATCGCCATGCTGCTGCTAAGTTTCACCACTTCTTCTGTCAGAACCAGGTTTTTACCAACATGACAGCGGTTCTGGTTCTGCAGCTTAAAACCCAGAAACATAAGAAACTGGAGTTGAATTTACCAGAAATATTCAGATTAATAATCCCTGCTGCACAATGAAAGGTCTGAGCTTCTGGGTTGAATTGTTCAACATAAAATAACATTATATTTAAAGAAGCTAATCACTTAGCTTCAGCCTGGTCTTAAAACGAAACCACAAAATGATAAAACCACATCTGTAACTGTTTTTAAAACATGAGATTTAATAAAATTAAGATACTATTTTATGTGCAAAATGAATTCCAAAAATACTATTAAAAGTTTCCTACTGTAAATGTTTTATGTAACCTAAATATTCGACTCATTTTTCTTCATCAGACTAATTTTGAAAATGATATTTAAACGATAATTTGAGAGCCAGTTCAAACGTCATCCTGCCTAGACTAATCAAAATGCTGGGAAGAATTCACCACAGCAATAATAAACCTGATCAGAAGGCAAAATGCTGCTAGCATTTCTGTAATCTTAAGTGAGTTCAGTTTATGGTTTCAGGATTTTAAAAAGGATTTTCAGATATTTGGTTGGTTGTTGTTGCTACACTTAAAAACTTAAGCTGGTCGAGTTGAAAGCATTAAATACTTCTGATGTTTAGAGATCAAAAACTCTGATTTTCATACATTTTTAACTAGCTAACCCTCAAATGAAGAAACTAAATTAATTCAACATTTGCTGTATTTTTCTTTCTGTTTCTTGTGTTTTAGATCAAATTTACTCAGAATGAATCCTGCATGTCTCAGGCTTTCAGGCGCCACCGTTGAACATGTTTTAAATTAACTGTTTTTCTGAGTGTTTGTGCTTTCAGTCCAGATGTTTGGCGTTCAGAGCGTTTCAGAAACCTAAGTCGTCTATTAGGAGCTGAAGGTTTTCAGCGTTAAAGCTGCTGGCTGTCCCGTCCTGTTTGGTGGCGCTGAGTGCGGCCCGCTCTGAGAGCACTCAGGGCCAAATCACTCAGGACTCATAAAGAGCAGACCTGCAGCTCAAACGCCGACAGCGAGCCGAGCAAACAGATACATGGAAGTCTGGGTCACACCTGTGTGTTTGGAGTCCAACACTGAAAACTCACCTTTATAACACTGTCTGAGGAATTAGACTCATAACGCACCGGAGGAATGGATGTTTATTCACATTTCGAAGCTCCGTATGCTGATTAATATTTTTTATTATTTTTTTTTAGTAATGTAGTTTTGGCACACGTGCTTTGTTTGAAAACTGGAGCAAACATGAAAACCTTCCCCACCCACAGAGTTAAAGAAAGCAAGACAGAAAAATGTTTGTCCTTTTCTAAAAGTTTCAGAAAAACCAGCAAGTTTGTTTTGTGTCAGAAAACAAACTTGCTGTGACTGCAGAATCTAATGATATTATGAATAAACATGAACTGAGGGTTTTTTTTTTTTTTTGCATAATTTCTGTTTCTATTCCTGAAACGTTTGTCCTTCCAGACACAAACAGAAGAAAAGAGGGGAAAGAGGAAGGAGGAAGAGGAGGAAGAGGGAGCCGTTTCCCCGCCAGCCGTCAGTCAGAGAGGAAGACAAACATTTCATCTGCTGCTGCGCTGCAACATGAAAACCTTAAATCAGCAACAAAAACCCAACAGAAACATTTTCAGCATCAAACTTTCACTCAAACAAAAGAAAGCTGACCAAAAGCAGGAAGTGAATTATTCATTTGTATTTTTATGCATTTCTAATATTGTATAAACTAAACTTTAGTGGTAGAGTAAAAAAATCTGCAGAATAATTAACTAGTAAAATAGTCATTAGCTGCTGCCTTAACAGAGGAAACTGAAGGAAAATTCAGAGTGAAGAGCGTCTGCTGCTCTGATATGTGGAGGATTTTCCGCCTCACTCAGACCCAGTCTGCCTCTGAAGGAATAATATCTGCTGACAAAAACATTATGAAGACCCTGAGTGTGAAATGAAAAAAAAAAAAAAAACAGCTGATGTTATTTTCTTTCATTCTGTGCTTTTGGTTTCTGCAGCAGCCAGCAAACTTATTGATTACATTATGTAGAAAAAGTGTAAGAAAGCAAGCGGTGGCGGCGAGGCGGGGCTGCAGGAGGACGGTACCCTCACTCCATGGCTCCAATCTATTTCAATTGGACATGGCTGCACACACACACACACACACGCACACACACACACACACACACACACACGCCTTGCCCTGCACTGATGGAATGCATTCAGATTTGATGCACACACACACACACACACACACACACACACACACACACACACTGAGAAAGGTAGAAAAACCCCGATGTGATGCACGTGACGAGGCCTGCAGCAGACAGCAGCTGTTTACTGCTGTCAGGAGGAATAACAGAGAGGAATCTGAAACTAAAACCCATATGGTTCCTCCAGACGCACCGTTACATGAACTTAGTTATGAGATGACAGATCATTGTTGATGCTGACAAGCTGCATAACAGTCAGAGGCTCAAAATTAGACTCAGATTTCAGCTTTGAGACAAATTAAAGGCGAGGAGGATGACAGCCACGTTTATCGACTTTTTCCCTCACATTATGGTGTGTCACTTTTAACAGGGAAATATTAATATATATCACAAGCAACAGCTACAAGAGTGACGGTAAAAAGAGAGAAAAGTTGGAGTGGTGGTCGGCTGCTGAACAGAGAGAGAGAGCATTACCGACATGCAACACAATCTGCTAAACAAATACAACCAGGAGACAAACTAACCAGAAACGAGCTGCACTCATCAAGTCATCATAGACTCAGTTTTACAGTAAATACAAATTATAAGGAGGAAAGTGGACATTAAATATTATCTTAAAATTATTAAATCGGCTTCATCTATTCATCACTTTAAGCATCAAAATGCTGCACAGAGTAAACAAAAAAGCAGCAACCTGATAATATAATAAACTAATAATACACTGCAAAAAGTCACATTTCAAAACCAAGAAAAAAAGTACAAAAATGGGAGAAATATTATGTAAAATAAGGAAAATTATCTGCCAACAGAACCAGAAAATCAGGCTCGTTAAAACTTTCCAAAATAACTAAAAATATCAAGTTATTGTATTTTCACTTATAACAAAATCATTTTTACTTTAACACATAAGATGTATAAAGCATTTTTTCAGAATATGTAGAAAAATATTCTTAAAGAAAATGCTGCTTGTCATGTTCAGCATTATATTTCTTAAACCTGCAAAGATCTACAAAAAGCTAGTAAACGTAAATAAGATTGTTTCCTGTTGTTTCATTAACAAAACCAAAATGGATTCATTTGGATGAAATCTGTTTTAATTACCTGAAATGTTTAAATTAAGTTAATATGATTTATTTTTTGTGCTTGAAATGAGAAATCTGTAATTTGAAAAATAAGTTAATTACCTGATTCTCCTCATCATCCATCAAATAGAAAACTTTTCAATCATTTCAATAAACTGAACTTGATGAACCGGATCAATCAGTATGATTGATTACACTGAATTTACTCAACATGTTTTGTGAATTGGTGAAAAATAAACTAATTGGTCAACATGCAACTGGTTCCTTTGGAAAGTTTGTAAAACACACCGGTCTCAGTGCCAGAACCTCCGTCCCAAACACACACACACACACACCCTCATAAGGAGTGAAATGAATCAGAAGGCGGCTGATGGAGAGCGGTGCTGACACCAGCTGTCAGCCGACATCAGCCCCGGGAAGATCGCCGTGACAACCACGACACGGACCCCTCCGAGAGATTATCGTCAGCCAGCGCTGGTGCTTCATAACCACACACACACACACACACACACACCTTCCACAACTAACAGGAGAAACTGAACTCTGACGATCTGCAGCTTTTTACACTGAATGAGTTGAATCTGTTAAATGGTTCATCACATAAAATACAAGCTAAAGCCTGGTTCTGATGGTTCTGCTGGGTTCTCTGGTCTTCATGCTGCTACACTCAGCTGGACTCTTGGTTCTGATTGGTTAAATAATTCATTTGTGAGAATGCAGGTTTCAGGCTTTTATTGTGAAAAAACTGCTATAAACCTGGTGTATTTTACCTTCTTTCTTCTGCTCTGTCACACGTCATCTCAATAAACGACAAACATTTATAGTTGTGATAAACTTTCAGTTCAAACACTGAAAGTTTTATTCTTTGACTTTTTGTGTGTCTTTACTCCTCAGTCGTTTCAAAGAGAAGCTGAAACATTTAAATCTGTTCATTATCTTGTAACAGTTTCTCTGTCTGAAGCCTCTACAGACATGGCAGATTTTTCTGTTTTCATAATGAATCTGGATGAATTTGATCCCATCCTTCAGCACAGATCCCAGTGGGACTGCTGGTTTCCAGCGGCCGTTTGTACAGCAAAGAGTGTGAAGTGAGAGCGAACTGCAGCGTCTGAGTCCTCCTGCCTTTGGGGAGGAAAGAGGAAGAGGAGGCAGAGAGTCTCCTCTGGAGATAACACTTGGAGACTTAATCCTCTTGATGAAGCCGGAGCCCCAGCGCTCTGTTTATCTGCCATTCAAAGGCTCCAAACGGGCCGGATGGGACATGGAAAGCAGATTAGGTTGCTCCTGTCTAGACGCCACACACATACAAACTGTAATACCCACTCACACGGTGACAAATGTTGACAAGGCAGATGACAAAGTATGGCTGAAAATACCCAATTTAAAGGTGGAGCGGTTTCATGAATTCTGAATGAGGCGGCTGGTTCTTAAACACACAGCTTGCTCAAATGATCCAAAACCAATAAAAGCAGCCAAACAGGAAAAACAAAGCCTGCAGTGACGGTTCTGGTCCAACGTCCCCATCAGCATTCATCAACCTGGAGCTCAACCTCAGGTGTTTCAGCAGAGCACCAGTTTGATCTGAAAACTGAGCCAGAGCTTAACAGAGTTCATACAGATCATCATATCCAACTAATGTTTCATCATTTATCTGAAATAAACAACAAATGAAGGAATATCAGAAAAGTTCTGGTTTCTTTGAGTTTGGAAATTGTACAAGCTGCAAACTGTCAGGATTTGAAAGTCAATTCATGTTCACAGGACATTTTCAGATAACATTCAGTTCATTTTATAGGCCAATAAAAGGTTCATTAAGGTCATTAAGGGCACTAACAAGGTCAAATGTCACCAATAGGAACAGTAAGGTCACTAAAGGGCCATCAAAGTCACCAACAGGTCTGTTAAGGTCATTTTAGGGTCATTAAGGTCATTCACAGATCAATTAAGCTTAGGTCTTTCATAGCCCATTAAGGTCACCAGTATGACCATAATGTCATTAACAGAGCAATTAAATGGCCATAATGTCACGAACTGGAGCCCCAAGATCATCAATTGGCTCATTAGAGTCACTATAGGAACATCAATGTCACTAATGGGGTCAATAAGATCATGAATATTAAAATCATTAATAGGACAGTTATGAACAGCAGAAGCCTTTTAGATGAGAGGTCTGAGAAACAAGAGGTCCAGTTCTGCACCGCAGCACTAAATCATCTTCTGTTAAAGGAAGTATAGAAATAAACCCACAGAATGAAGCAGTGAGGTCGATTTCTGCTGATGCACCAGATCCTTCAATATGATGCAGGTTGAAACATGGAAACGGCTGGAAATCTCTCTGTTCTCCACCTGATCAGAGCTCAACGACGTTACAGTCAAAACGTTGTTTAAAGGACACCGTCATCACTGACTCTACGCATCCATCTGTAATTAAAATCTGTTTGGGTCATGTCACATGAAGGCCAGAAAAAATGCTGAACTACCAACAATCAGTCAGAAACACTCACTCCTTCATTTGGCTCACACAGAGGAAAACAACAAACAGTCTGGAGATAATTATCATAGTTATGCATTTCTAAAAAACTGTGGTATCTGAATTTTTGTACCATCTTTGAGCACATAAGAAGTAAAAAATATGAAAAACAAAAAATTTTTACTGAATAACAAACGCTGGTAAAGCAGAAGATCTCTGAATTCTAGTCCATACTTCAGTTTTTAATTGGCTTAATTCACTTAAAATGTGTGTTACATCAGTAGGTAATGCTGTACAATTACATCAAATCTTATGAATTTTCTTTCCAACAGCCTTTTAAAGTCTTGTTTTGTATTTTCTCCCATTTCCTGTCGTCACATTGTTCCCTGAGCTCCCAGTAGAACAGCTGAAACTCAAACATTTCAATGTGGCTCTGTCACCACATTTTTAATTGCAGGATTTTCAATATCATTGCAATGTTGATGTTCCGTTATAAAAAGACACAGGCTTATTTTTACAAGCATACCTGCATCTTAAAGAGAAATGAGAAACAATAAGCATCGGTTGTCGCCGTAGCTGCTATTGTCAAAGAATGCTGGGGTTAATTTATATCAAGTGGCATTCATTCACTCCGAATAACAGTCAGAAATGTTTATTTTAAGGTGGATTTTATTTTATATTGACTCTGATTCTGAGCCTCAGAGAGAAAAATGTGAGTTAATTTGAAGTTAATTTGACCATATTTGTGTCAATCAGAAGTTTTCTGTTTCTTCGACATCAAACTATATAAATGTTATTCCTTCAGACAAGGTGGAATATTATCTTCAGTTTATCTGGATGCATGTCTTTATCCTGGTTTTAAGGCTTGTTGTGGGGAAACTTGTGTTCAGAAATATATGTAACAAAGTAACTGCATAAAATTTCACCGCCTTTAAAATAACTTATCAAATTCAACAGAAGTCCAGCTAATTGTGGTTTAAGGAGAATAAAACATTTAAGGATAAATTTTAAAGGCATTTTATAAATGTATCTGCTTTTTGAAACAATCAGGAAATGCAGTAATAAAAGTCTGGATGTTTCTGATAGGTTTAGTAATTTTAGACTCATTTTCTCTGAGATAAAGTGAATTAAATTATTTTCAAACCATGGTGTGTTTTTGTTTATACAAGAACGTCTCAAAATATTCAAAAAATTTGGTTTTTGTCACTTCAGATTTTCCAAAATTTAACTTTTTCCAAACATTCTAATTTTGGGTTTTCATTATATGTAAATAAATGTTGGAAATATTTGTAAGTAAAAAAATGTTTTTGTGTTTATAGTTGGAAAATCTGAAAGTCAGACTGACTTTACAATAAATATAAAACCAACCCTGAAAATAATTTCACTAATCTGATGTCTTTAGCTAAAACACATCCTTACATAGCGTCCTATATCGAATAAATCCTAAACCCTAAGTTTCATCTTTCACCTCTTAAATCATTTCCTTTTTTTCCCTCATTGGCAGTTTTGTTTTGAAAGATGCATCACCTGTTTAGCCTTTAGCCTTTAGCATGGCAGGATCAACGAGGACAAAAAAGACAAAAGGTTTTCAAGCTGAAGCGAATTGCTTTTAATAAAGCTACATTTACAAACTTCACTGTGCAAGAAGATCCAACACTTTCTAAACTAACTAAAATGACTAAAGTGCTGAATTACATGAAGTCAAGGTCTGCAGCGTTGAAATAATCTGGAGGTAG
>NW_015113047.1:234256-286499 GCF_001443285.1 Poecilia latipinna
CAGCAGTGCATTTGATTTTAGTAAAATATGCACCGTTGAAGTCAGGTGGACATGAAGACTGTCTGATATTATTTGGCCATCAGTGGAAAAGTCATTTATTGAACTGAAATTTCATCAAGTCGTTTTCACGACTATTTACAGAAACACACTGGAGCCAAATTCCACCATTTGCTCCGAGTTCAGAGTCAATTCTGTCAGTAAATGAAGGAGACGTGTCCATTACTGCAGCTCCTCTGCTGAACGGGCGCCGAATGTTTTCACTGTCAGAGAGTGAGCAGGCGGGCCTGCAGCAGTGTGCAGCTCCTGTCTGCATGAACACAGTGTCCATGTTTCTGTGCATGTATGAACGTTTGGGCATTTCTGCGTGATAAATGGACTGATATCTGATCTGGCTGAGCCTACAGCCTCTAATTAGTTTTTAATTGACGGCATTAAAGATTCCCAATCCTGATTATGTGGTAAACAGAGCAGCGATCTCAAAGCCCTCGACCTCCGATTCATCCAACGCAGATCATCTTCACCCGTCACCTCCAAACATATTAAATGAATACATGAATGTGTCGTGGTTCTCACACTTAAAGGTGCAGGCAGGTGTGACATCACAGCTGGATGGGAGACAGTTGGTGCAGCTCCGAGTCTGTCGTAAACGATTATTTTAGCATCCTAGTAATCTATCGATTATTCTGACCATTAATCAAGTAGTCAAACAGAAGTGATGAAGTAAAATATTGGAAAATACTGTAATGACAGCAGTATTAACATCAGATATCATCATCAGCCCAAATTCACATGTTGCTGTACCTGTAATTACAGGTTGGTTTGAGAAAGAAAACCACAGCAGCTGGAAATGCTGCAGTTTTGGTTCCAGTCAGAGTCGATCGGACTGTCAGGAGGGAAAACAGCCTAAAAGTTGAGAGAGAAGTCGTTCCTGCTTTAACAACACAAATCATTAAGTTGTAATGAGCTGACAATAATAACGCTGGTTTTCAGGTCACAGCTGCTAGAAACCAGCAAAATCCACCAATACCTTATACCTACTCTAACAACTCCTGTTTCAATAGATCAAACATCAAATATACTTTACTGTGCATTAATATCCGCAGTGGAAACAGTCTTACTCACACCGCTGAAGATAACATTTACCGTCTTCGTTATCTCTGCTCCAGCCAATCAGCACCCAGGAAAATAAACGGCTCTTTAGATTTTGATTTGCCTTCTGAAGGATTTTATTATTACACCAAACGAACATGGAAGAATAATTAGAAAGTTCAGTGGCGCTGAAGCTGTTATTACATCGTCCACAGCTATAGAAATAAAATTACACCTCCTGCTTCCTGTTCTCTTTGTTCACATAATGTCTCCCTGATCAGCTGGGGGAGAAGTTACTTTTAAAGAAGTTGAGCTTTTCCTTTCTGATTACATTTGACAATATTCCTACATTTAAGACTGCAGCAACACCCCAAGACTTCATCTTAACAGACTGCATGAGGTTAGACAATTAACTGTGCCACTGGTTTGGAAGTAAATACTCGAATTCAACCAAAATGCTCTGAGTGATATTTCAGTGCAATGCAAACGTGAGTGGTGGAGTTAATTAAAGTTGAAATGGGAGGAAGCTCTGCAACAATAGACACATTTAGAGAAATGTCTGTAAGTATGTTTGGCAATTTGAGACATTTTGAAAGGAAATGTTACCAAGGTTTGAGAAAAGGGAACAGAGGATTTAATTAAAGCTTTCTGGAAACTCAGACTGTGAATTTAGGGGTTGATGGTCAGGGTCGCTTCAGAGGAGTAAAAATAAATTACCTTGAATCCCAAATCTACCCTGTTGATGCAGAGCGATGTGCAAACCATTCGTTGATGTGAAACATGAACGGCTTCCTGTTTAGCCACAAGCATCCCGACCCAAAATGCTCCAAACAACGAGAGCCGACTGGGATGAAAACTAGTTTTGAGGAAATAGCCTCCAGATTCAACGTGCAACACTTAAGAAAAGGAAAAGCTAACATCAACCAAGCGACGGCCGTCCTTCACAAAAAACAACGTCAAAGAAAGCTGATGAGGCTACGAAGCTCAGCGAAGATGATAACTATCGAAGAGTTTTCCAACACAAGGCTGAACCAAAACAACACAGATTAAATACAAATAAAAGAAAAGCAGTAAAACTACAGCTATAAAATTAATACATAAGAGATGATGCCTCACTGATGTGACACGAAGAAAAAAGCTGGTATTTGGAACCGTCAGCAAACCTTTCTAAAACTTTTCCTTGGTAAAGCAGAAAGCGGCGTTAAATTAGTCCATGTATGAATAATTATGACCTCTCAGTTTGGGGGATTAACCGTTTAATTTTAGCGATGTTCCTAAGATAATAAGTTGGCGTTTTAATAAGACCCAAAGACAGAACAGGCCCAAAATCTTCACTTTGAATTGTACAGTCGTCAGTGAAACTTTGGAAATATAAGAATAAAATATGAAAGAATCTTTGTTTCATTAAATCACCATTAAGAATGACTTTTTTGTGCTTAAATTTTTATCAACTTTCCATTTGTGATTTTTGTTTTAATTGTTTTGCACCTACCCTCCTTCACCCTACGTAGAACTCCCCAACAGATGATGCAGCTCCTCCCCTCCATTCTGTTGAAAACAAACACCTACACTCCTGACCCCTGACCTCTCCCATCTAAGATAATCCACCAAATGTGACGTCGGGTCAACAAAGCTCATAAATCCAGTTGGGTACCATCCTCATCTACTCAGGTTTTGGTCTGAATCGGTTCGCAGAACATTTTGGAAGCAGAAGTCAGACGAGCTGCTCCGTCGTTTGTTCTTTAGCGGGACGGCGTTGTTAGCGACACACAGACGGTCAGGCATATGCGTTCGGCTTTCATCCCTCAGTCTCCATCTGGGATTAGTCATGAGCAGCCTGGCTGTTCAACAAATGTGACAATCAAGCATGTGCGCCCCACCTACACCAGCGCTTACATGTTGCTGACTACCGAGACCAAAGAACAAAACTTCACACGAAAACACGACTCCAACCTCTCAGAGGACAAGAAAGGGAGGGAGACTCAGATAATCACGTTTAAAATGCTTCCTAGTATGAATGTCTTAATGTATATCTTAAGACCAACCCGTCTAATAAACCGTAGAGCTAGACTAACAGACTGTGGCTCCCAGTGATGGGCGATGCGCCGCAGGCCGTTTGCTCGGCGCTGCAGCATGGAGCCGCAGGCGACCAGAGCATCTGCTGATTGTCTTAAAGCCGAGCATCCGTCAGATAAAAGGCGGTTTGAAGCCTGAGAGTCCAGATTCCTACCCACCTGAAAGCTGCAGGAGAGCAAAAAGAACCTGAACAGAATCTGGAAACGGATGAAGTGGAAATAAAAACAGTCTGGGAGGAAAAAACGATTTGAGAGCCAGAAATACAGAAAATAAAAGTGTTTTTTTTTTTAAAATGCTGGAGGTTTGTGGGACTTTTCTGAGGTCGGCTTTGCTTGTTGATATTTTACTCATACAAAACATGTTCCTCGTATTTTCTTCTTAGATAATCAGCTCAGCTGTTTAAGGGCCTCCTGTCACTTTAAATCCAAATAATCTTCTGCTGGCCACGCCCCCAACTCTACATTTACACATGAAAATGGCTACCAGTAGATGCGCAATTTCGCAAACGAACATCTTTGAAAAGCAGAAATGGAGCGTCCTGCACAACCAACCATGCAGTAAGTGGTTTCTGGATGGTAAGTTGACAACAAAACATTTGTGATTTCCAGCAGCCATTGTACAGAAGGAAAACCAGCTGACCAAACATGCTGGAGCTCTGCTGGGGTTGCTAGGTGACAAACTGGGCTTCACTGGGGTTGCTAGGTAACAGCGCAGTGTCCACTAAATGTGGCTACATTTTCCAGACACCAAAAAACATCCACTATAAATGGCCTAGTTAAAATCCACACCTACGAAAACCTGATTTAGGTCACATCTAAGCACTAGTCTGTCCGTCACATATTACCTCAATAATAAACAGCAGGTTGCAGCTATAATCCGATATAATCTGGACAGGTTCAGAGGGCAAGAAAACCTTTGCAAAGCTCCTGTTGTCATGTTCTTACAGTGATGATAGTGAGCAGACCAGCAGCAAACCAAACGGACAGAGGGAGGAGGAGAAGAAGAATAAACAAGGAGCGATGGGATGAGGGAACGCTGATGTGTTTGAGAGGTGGAGGGCCGGCGTTATTAGAGGTCATCCCTGTGGATTACAGAGCCAGAGTTCAGCGCTCAGCGGTGCCAGGCAATTTACCTCCATGAAAAATAGATGCAGCGCAGGAATGAAGTGACACATGCACTTGCAGAGGGAGACGGACCAGAGGCCCAACAGATGTAGAAACCAGGAGAACGGCCTGGAGACGGAGCTGCCTGAGCCGGAGGAAGACAACGTGTGCTGCATCTTACTCAGCCTGCTGCACGAACGCAAAGCTCAGCAACAATCTGCTCCATCCAGAAACAACCAGATGCACACAGAAGAGCTACAGCAGAACCAAACCTTCCTTCTTCAAAGAACTTCTCAATCCAAAGGCATAAAGCTTAGAAGACAGAGAAAAATCTGAGATTTTTGTGTAATCTCCTGTGTTTGGGTCAGATTTCTGCTCAGGCACAGCAGAGGGCACACTTCAGCTAACCTGCTAATCAGCTAACAGCATCACTTTAGCATTTTTCTTAAATTTGAAAACGTTTAACACACTTAGCTTCCACTAAGTTAATTTTTCCAAATTAATTCTAAAGCACCAATTTACTTGTTTTTTCAACTTTCAGTTGAATTAATTAATAAAGTTTTGATGTTTTGACTTCAGGATTCTTCAAGTAGTTTGATGTTCATATTCATGCTCTTATTTTGAAGTAGGAAGACTGTCCCGTTTCCTCAGTTTCTCACTTTTCTCTCTAATAACTTTATTTCAAACAAATACAGGAACAAAATAAAACATACAGCAGAGAACAATGTATACATAGAAACAATATCTTGAGGAATTGAAAAGTGAACTTTAATGTTGATTAAATTGGAGTTGTAAAGTTGGGTAGATATAATCTGAATTGAAGTTTAGCGTTAGCATAGCTAATTTCTAAGCTAGCGGTGTCCACCATGCCCAGATGGACATGAAGACGATCCTTTTCATCCTCGTTCAGGATGTTTCTGCTGCCTGGTCCTAAAATAAAAACGGGTCGCTAGCAGTTCTGGTTCTGGCTGTTTGGGACAAACGTCTGTTTCTCTATAAGCTCAAACTCTGTAAAGTGTTACAGGAGATTAAGACCTGTCCTATCAGCAGAATGAGGTACTAACTTTAAATAAACGAAAGTAAAAGCAGCGTTTTATTGAAGGTGTTTCAAGGCGTCTGTGATTAGCTTCTTTTAGGGGAGATTCACACCTCATGGCCCTAATTTACCAAATCCACCGTAAATCTCAGGCCTTGGAGGCAGAGCTGAGGACAGGGCTGAAATAATCTCTCTGCACCTTGAAAAAGCTTTTAGGTTCCAGCTGCTTTGGCTTAATGTGCTTAAATGTCAGTGGAAAGCTTTTATTTCAGGGATGGAGGAGAACCTGATGGTTGGAGGCACCTTTTAGAGCGCTGCGAGGTACGAAAAGAAAAATAAATCCAAGCCTTCCCGCTGCAACTCAAATGTTGCGTCGATCAACAGGTAACCGCCTGGAGGATGGAGACTCGGCCGCGGACCGCCGGCCGCTCAGGCACGTCTGCAGAGCATGGCTTCATTTAGCAAAGCGTGGATCCCTCTCTAAGCTGGATGCGCTGCTTCCTGAGCTAATTTGATTCATGGTGCCATATTCTGACTGGTGGTGATTCTGTACCACCCACATAAGGACATTATTTTCCTCCTGGGAGACTGTGAGCTTCTGCAGCTCGACAGCTCCAGACTCTACCCTCTGTCACAAACTGTCAGAGCGCCGCAGGGCACAAAACAATCTGATAATGTATTCTTCCTAATCCAACACTGATTCCAACTTGGCTCTGTGCTTCTAACCACCCAATTTGCCATCAGTTAATGAATGAATAAAGAATCACAACTGGGCCCTTATGTGAAGCGTGAGTGTGGCTGACCAGAGGGCTGGCGGAGGTGCTGGCTCTGCCTCCTGCTTTGTTGACAGAAGATAATTTGGTTTTGACAGCAGATGCTGCCTGTCCTCTCCTGTGCCCCTATTAGAGGCAGAGAGGTATCAGCGCTGACAAGCAGGGGAATGTGGAAAAGCTCCCTGAACACAACCCATTCTCTGGCTCCTCTTCTCCATTCACCAACCCAGCAGGCAGCGGCACAATGGACGCACGCACACACACACACACACACGCACACACGCACGCGCACACACGCACGCACACAGAACCCTGTTTTTACATTTGAGTTTCTGTCTCCACAACAAACTGATGAGAAAGATATGATGCATCTGAGGACAGAAACAGAAAGCTCACATTTTCCCCACAAACCTGTAGGAATCAGTTACATTCAATCAAATTCCTTGTAATTATTTACAGATTTGTTCTGGTTATCTGAGGAAATGTGATCTACTTACACCTCAGTGAACAGGTTACGGTAGGTCTGTGGCCTACACAAAACATGTTTGTTAGATTTTCTTCAACAGAATCAGATTTTAGGGCTTCCTGTCACTTTAAATCCAAATAACCTGCTGCTGGCCACGACCCCCAACTCCACGTTACACTCACACACGGAGAGGTCTGGAAAAACACACACAACCATACAACCACACATCTTGGACAAGCAAAAGTGGAGCCTCCTGCACAACCAACAAGAAAGATGCAGCAGTGGTTTCTTGGTTTCTGGATGGTGAGTCGACAACAAAACACTCGTCTTTTCCAGCAGCAGTTTTCCTTCCACTTAACATTCCCTAGAAGCCAGAATGACCCAAAGTAAAAGATGACTATGTAATGACCCTGGTGGTTTTCTGCTCTCTGTGCTGTTGTATGCCACCTCCCACTCCCACCAGTTTAACTTCACCAACAGCAGGCCTGACATTTACTGGTTCAGACCTGGAACAAGCGTCTTCACCCAGTAAAGGACGAGAACGGAGCCGGCCCCTCGGGAGGACTAGCTACCAGATCCTTTCTGCCTCCTTTTAAATATTTCATCCTCCGGCCAGGAAGGGGGGGGTGATGTTTTACTGAAGCAGCCGTCATGGCGGACACATCCAGTTACGCAGCATCGTTTATGAACGGCAGCCAATCAGAGTCTGGAGCTCAAACAGACACCAGTTTAGCTTACAGAGCTCAGTACCTACTGGTTTACTTTCCTCTTCTAAATGTCAACTTCTGACATGCATGTTTTACTTTGCTCTGTTTTTCTACGCTGCTTCACAGCAGAGAGCTTTTTTCTTTCTTTTCCGTTTTTTAAAGGCTGTGCGCAGACATCAGAGCAGGAACGTGAAGCTAACCCCCAGGCTGCTGGGATAAAGGGCCTGCATCATCCAAAGACACCAGAGACAGACAAGAGCTGCAACGATTAATCGGATTAATTATGAAAACTAATTTTATAATTGATTAATCGTTAATTGGAGAATACAGACTCTAAAAATCCTCTACCCAGAACTCAAGAGGCAACTCATTAATAATTATTAATGAGTTAAATAAATAATCCTCAGATCAGCTGTAATTTACTGATGTTCAGTCCAGCAGGACGGCCTACAGATGACCAAGATGTTCACTAAAGGAATGCTGTTATTGATTATTAGGCAATAAAATATTTGGGGAAACAAATAGAATTATGTATTTGTATAAAAAGTGTTCAATTCAAAAATCTGCAAAATGTGCCATTTTAAAAACTCAGATTAATTGATTACTCATCAGAAAAACGGTTAGCTGGAGCCCTATAAAGATGGCCTCTCTGGCTGGAGGTGGGCGTTGCCGTGCGTCTCCACGGTGACACCAGGTGAAGCCCTTTCAGGCTCCATAACTTGGACTTGATCACTGTAATCAAACCCCGGCAGCAGCAGCCTGAAGCTCCGGTAATTACGGGCCGCTCTCTGAAAACACACACCGTCCACACACACCAGCGTGCGCTCTGCTGGGCGTCCGGCACAGACCGAGCTTCAGTGAGAGACACTAATGAGTCCGACGAGACGGAGCGGAGGGGTGGGGGGTAAAACGCCTCAGAGACCTGGCCCAGGCAGGAGGTGGGGGGCAGAAAGCAGCGATAGAGACGGATGAAACGAGAGCAAACCGGCAGGATCGGTGGCGGAGACGTTGGGTGCTGGGTTGCCAGGGACAGAGTGGTGCGGTTGCCAGCTGTAACCATGGTAACAGCTTCCCGTGGTGTGAGTTTTGGGCTGGGGGTGAGGTGCTAAGTGTACGGAGGGGGAAGCAGAGTGCTGCGTGTTTTCTGGGCCGTGTGTAAGATTGCTCTCTAAAACCATAAAGTATCTGTTTTTTACTCCAGCTCAGAAACACTTCAGTGGCCTTGATGAGCAGCAGCTCCAGGCGGCGTGGCGGTCCACATCTAGAGCCGCCCGGAGCCGAGCTGCAGGCCCAACGAAGACCTCCAAACGAGAGCAGCCTCCAGCCAATCAGCAGGAGCCACCCGGCAGGGCGAAGGAAACGCAGTAAGCCAGAATGTTTCTGAAACGCTCTGTTGAAACCTCCAGTCTAAACACGATGCTATCGCAGGAGTCCAGACTATAGGGGGCGCTGCAGTTAACCCCTTAACCTCTGGACCTCTTTTTGAGAGTCAATGGAAAATGATGTTTAATAAACCTTCAGCGTTACAAGACTGACTCAAGATAAAGGCAGGACTGTACAGAATAACCCTGAGGTCTGAGAATCACTCATGTCACTGACCAAGACGGCTGACAGTGAAGAATGCACTTTGTTACGTCAATATACCTTTAAAATCCTACAGTTACAATCCAAAACACCTACAGTACAGGTTCTGGTCATTTACTGGACCAACATGTAAGCAAAGCAGTAAAGAGATTCTGGTGATTATTCTAAATGAACCATTTGGGCTCCAAATGAAAGTCCTCTACTTTTTACTTTTTTCCACGTATCTAACCATCAATCCATAAACTGTCATTCCAGTTAATTATTGTTTTAGCAGCGAGAGTCAAATCCTCCTCCCTGGTGTCTGCAGGTCAGAGTTCAGTTCTCCTGTCAGACGTGTCAACAGTTTCTGAGCAGCTCATTGGCTGGTCTGGATGATCGACACGTCAACAAACCGTCAGAGCCAATAGAACCTGAGGATACTCAATAAAAATCCACCATCATTCATGGATGACATTTAATCCAGCATGGATTATGATTATAAAACGGGAAAGTTTAGACTGAATTTATGTTTCTGCTTCATGAAATGAGCCTCATTGTTCCTGCTGGTTCAGTCAGAGAAGTGATGCTGATACTGTTGGGTTTTAGTCTGGAAGTCGTCACTGTGTGTGACTGAGACTGAACATCCAGACAGAAATATTCTTTATATCAATGCATCACCAAATGTTAAAACTGCCTTTTCTAAATGTATTTTATGAAATAAGTGGACAAAAATTGAGAAAAAACAATTATATGTACATTGCAGAATACAGGAAAAGAAGTTCAGGTGCTAGAATGGTCCAGTCAAAGTCCAGACACAAATCCAATGGAGACTGTGAAGCAAGACGTTTGTAGTGAGCCTGAGCTGAGATGTTTGGGTCAGAACACGGGGTCACAGACTGCATGCTAACAGCACAGCTCCCTGCAGAGGAGAAGCTGCGAAGACGTCAGCGACACTCAGCCGAACGCAGAGAGACGGAGTTATTTCTGCCCAGCTAACACAACCCCGGTGTGTGTGGGCGATGCAGCGCCTGCAGCCATGCTTCTCTCTGCTGGAATGTGGATTTATGAACGGGGTTATAGATGGCTCGCAATTTATGCAAACAGCAGAAAAACAACCGCCTAGTTTATTATTTATAGTCCAAGCATAATTCTTGCTTTATGTTTGATACTATAGCCTGATTTGGTTTAATTAAAATATGAATTTATGGTCCAAACAATCCAGAGGATTAGCAGAATATTCTCCTGTTGGACCAGAAACCTGCAGAATCTGAGCTGCTTCCAGCTGCTGAAATGATTTAATTTATAAAGAAGCATTTAAAGATTCACAGTGAAATATTTATAAAGAGTTCCTTTGTGTTTAATGTCTCTGCTCCAGATAAAGTGTAGTCAGCGCTGCTGCATAAAACAATGTGCAGTAATGATGTTTACCTACAGATCAGAGCAGTTTCTCATACTTAAGTTTATTTTTTTTAATATTTCCATCAAAGAAAGTGAAAAATGAGAGAAAATGGTGGCGGTAGAGGCGCTCCAGTTGTTCCCATCCCCGTTTTCTTTGCCAGGATGTAATCTGGGCCGATCCATCAGAGAGCAGTAATGAGGTCTAATGCTAGGACCCACTGTTTGCTAATGACACCTCGGCCGGCTCGGCACCACGCCGGCCTGTCGGAGCCGCGGACCCCTGCTGGGTGGCGGGCAGCTGGGACCCGACCTCTGACCCGCAGGGAGACAGACCCTTACATCACAGCAGCAGGACAAGCTGCTGGAACGGATCTAACAGCTACGATGCTGAAGGAAAGTCATGCTACTCATCTGCTAAACAAACGCTTACAGAGAAGATAGATAATCTAGGATCATTAGAGAGATTCTACATTAAAAACATCCCAGGCTGGAACCCTTTGTGTTGTGTTTCTGGTACGGCTGTATTTCTGATGCACAGGCCACATCTGCTAACAGTGATAGACGACAAATTCACTTCTCTGGTCCCACTGAGGTTTAGTTTCTGAACCGATCTGATCTGGAAAACACTGTTGTTGTGTTCAAGGAGTTAGCATATCACTGAAGGTATTCAAGCCTAGGATATCATCTGAATGCTAACCATGCTGCTAATGCTAACCATGCTGCTAATGCTAACGTCAGCATCTTCAGTCTAAAGAAGCTGCATGAATAATCAGAGCTTCACTTTGCTCCAATCTGATGGTTGAAGAACCAGAAGATTATAATCTATAAATATGTTTTTCTTTAGCTCATTTATCTGTTTATTCAATAATTTAGCAGCAAAAATGGTTTTAATTGAAAATGTTGCTGATTTTATCAGTATAGTTTAATTAAAATGTGATTAATTACAGACCCTGAAATTAAGGTAAAAATGAACAGAGTAAAACTTTAATAAGGATTCCAGCACAGTTAGCCATGACAGGAAGTTAGAAAAGTGGCAGTTTATCTCTCCCATTGCTTCAGAAGTGACAGGACTGTTAAAGATTGAGTTTTTCCCATGTGTCAG
This sequence comes from Poecilia latipinna, assembly GCF_001443285.1. NCBI lineage: Eukaryota > Metazoa > Chordata > Actinopteri > Cyprinodontiformes > Poeciliidae > Poecilia > Poecilia latipinna. Next base: position 245,570 of record NW_015113047.1, read on the forward strand.
TCCTTTTTGTCCAATTCAGTAAAAAAATGAACTGACATCTGATTCAGTCTTTCTGCCGCCCACTTTTCCTTAATTTTTCTACTTTTAGAGACAGTAGATGGTGAAGGTTTGAGGAAATAAGGCGTTTTCTCTTTCTGATTATCTTCGTCTGAGGCAGATTCAGACACTTTCCAGAGGAGAGGAAGTAGAGAAACAATGGAGGAAACATCTTGATAAACACGGGGTGTCACAGTTTGATGGCTGATCTCAGCAGCCCGTTTTACTCAGAATTTAATTCAGCTGTGATAATTTTAGGAGGATGGAAGTGACACTTCAAATAATGCAATAATAGACCCCCTGCTGCTGCTCCACATGGAATCTGAAGTGCATTCTTCACGCAGTTCAGATGGAAGATTGAGGTGATTGCTGGTCCCATACAGGGTCCATTTTTTCCTTCCAGGAATTCAGTCAGATTTGTTTTTTTAAGACAAATTTACAGATCTGAGCTGGACGTTGCATCCTGCTAAATGCAAAGCTGGCTTCACACACACACACACACACACACACACACTTTCACACACACCAATCTGCCAGCTTTTTCCACATTAAACAAGCCGACGCAGAAAGGAGCGGGAGGACGGAGACAATGCAAGGAGAAGCAGCCAGAAATGAGGAGAGCTGGCAAAACAGGAAGGATCACACCAGAGCGGAGGAGAGAATGACAGACAGAGACGGAGAGAAAGACGGAGGGAAAGACGGAGACACAGAGAGACGGAAACAATGAGGAGAGAGACAAAGCAGGTGGCCTGGGTAATTGCCTGGGGAATATAATGAATGAGCCTCAGTGTGTCTGACGGAATAGGAAATCGTCTCTATCTTCTCATTCCGCTCGCTCTCTCTCTCTCCTCCTCGCTCTCATTATCTCTCGCCCTCGCTCGCCCCCCGCCCCCCTCCTCTTATCCATCTCCTGTGCTCCCCTTTAAACATATCTGCTAACCCAATCTCTCTTGCTCGGCGTTTGCCAGCATCCTTTCTCTCTCCACTGCAGAGCTTTTAACACCTTTTCTTTCCTCTCAACTTGACTCCCTGCTAATTTCTGTTCCCACCTCCACTACCCCCCCCACCACACACACACACACACACACCTCAGCCTGGACAGCTGCACCTTTCATGACGACACGTTTCTGCAGGATGGAGCTGGATTTCAATCGGACTCAGACAGCAGCAGCGCTGCAGACCTGATACTATAGATAAAATCCATCCAGGGAACATTTGTCTTTAAATTAAAGGTAATCTATATGTGTTTTTATAATTAATCTACCAAAACGTAGCGCCATGGCGACAAAGTAGAGGCGACCCCACAGGAAACTGGGAGAGGAGCTGAAGGAACCTGAAAGGTTCAACTTCATCATAAAGAATGTTCATCCCACTGCTCACTGTCAGCTGGGAGACGTTTGACTTTCCTGCACAGCATCGCAGTGAGATCAAGATTTGGACTTTGACTAGACCCAGGACTTTCCAGCTCTACCTTCTCTACTGGTTTCTCTCAAAACAATAAATATGTTACCTAGTAACAGAAGTACCAGAAAATATACCCAAGTAAAATGTAGCCATCTAAGAAATTATTCAAGTATAAAAGTATTTGGTAAAAAGTTTACTGAAGTACTGAGTAACTGTCCAAATTATCAATCATTTAAGATTTAAAACTTACATCATTAGATGGACCAAGATATTAAATTTAGCAGAATTTTTTAAGGACCAAAATGATTATTTATATACGTAAAAAAAAATTTAATTAGGCAAAAGAAAATGTTTACAAATCAAATTTTTTCAATCAAAAATTTATGAAACTAACAAAAACTGTGCAGGTGTGTGTCTGTGTCACACACCTGCCTGGTGAATGTTTGGTTACAACATGTTTGTTTTTCATTCAGTGGGAAGAACATTTTACTAAAGCAAGAGCAGAGATGCTTCATAACAAAATTACTCAAGTAAAAAGGACAGTGCAGTAAATGTAAATTTTTTCAAAAAAGTTACTCAAGTAAATGTAATTGAGTAAATGTAACTAGTTGCTACCCAACTCTGTCTAGTAATGATGGGCTTCAGTATTCAAAGTGGTTCAGGACCGGATCAGCCGTAAACAACTGAAATCCAATCAATCTTTAAGACTCCCTTTAAAAAGGCTGCTATCTTGAAGGTTTTATGTGTTTCTTATAGAACAATAAAGTAATTATGTTACCTTCAGTGGTAAGAAATGTATAAAATATGACTTAAAAGAATATAACTTTGAAATTGGGCCTCTGTCTCTTTAAGAAGCTCCTGCTCTTTCTGACAGGTGGGGATTCAGCCAATCAGTAATGAGATCCATCCAATAAACAACTATTTCAAATTAAAACTACTGAGATGTTTGTGATTAATCCAAAGTTTTCAGTGTCAGTTTGTTTGAATGTTTGCTCCATTTCTGATGAACCAGAACCAAAGCTTGGATCTTCTCTATAAACTACCAACCGATCTCCTGATGGGATCGGTCTTCAGGAGGATGTGAAATAAAGCTTTCGGTTTCCTTTACCCTCGCTGAGGCGGAGGCGCTTTGTTTAAGAGTAGAAACGGGTCGATTCAGCGTCAAGATGAAGATGAAGACGAGGGTCGTTTGGGAGGAAGGGGACAGATAGCGTCACCTCTCCCATTCAGGTCCAGCCGACGGGACGCCTCAGCCGCCTGAAAGGAGGAAACAGGAAGTGAAAGAGGCCTTTCATCCTCCTGCCTCCTCTTCCTCGCCCCCTTCGTTCTCCACACAGGCAGATAAAAACATCCAATCACGGCGCGTCGAGCGGCAAGGAAGAAAAGGTTCAATCACGTTCTTCTCCCCATTTCAAAGCCGGGAGTCACGTTGCTGGGTGGCAGGGATCTGGGTAGCTGGGGAACACGGTGGGGCGCTTAGAGGAAACTTCATCCATTCTGCATCACAGGACAGCGATATGAAATACCAGCAGAGAGAAACGACGCCGTTCGCACAGAAACCAAACGGACGCTTCACAACGACCGAACCGCCGATCACAACGACCGAACTGCCGATCACGATGACCAAACCGCCGATCGTGACGACCGAACCGATGCTTCACTGTGAAACAGACCAACTCAACAGGAGAAGTGGCTGCAAAACAAACCGAGCTGTGCAAATAAAATATATTTCCTTTTTTTAATTTGTTTTTTTAAAACAAATCCTGCAGACGTGACCAGGCATTGTTGCATCAGTTTGGTGTGGAGTGCTGACTCATTTCTGCATTTCTGCTCAGATTTAAGCCTCATTCTGAAGAAAATAACTTCCAGTTTCTAGAAACATTTGTAAGAACCGATAGAGTTCAGAGTCCTAAACCTCTCTAAGTGCTAATGTTTTACATCTTCACAGATAAAAATGAAAAAAGTGAGCCTCTCTGTGGATCTGTGAGGAGCTGAGGTGGAACAGCTGTTCATGAGCGTCATCCAGCAGACTGAGACCAGAACCTGCAGCTGCCAGACCAGTAGAGGTTGGCAGGCTGGCCGCTATCAGCTGACTGCGGCGGTGTGTGCAGCCCGGCTCGTGGTCAGACTGGGAGCTGTGGGAGCTTGTTAGTGTCTCTGCGTTTAACCAAGCTGCTGTGGAGGACGGCAGCCAGCAGTTCTGCCAGAGGACAGTCGGCCATTTGGACGCCTCTGGTTCTGCTTCTTTAGAAACTACAAGTAGCTCCAGCTGTTTGTTTTGGCCGTCTGGGTTTGAAACATGGATGGGTTTGCATCCAGAAACAAGTCTTTATAAACACATGCAGGTAAACAAGTGAAACACTTGGTTTGGAATTACATTTTCAATGATTCCAGAGAGTCAGCCATTTCCCTCTGCCTCGGCTCCAGTTTTACCATTTCAGCTCAAACTTCTGCATGCTGCCACTCTGGAAACCAGCAGATCTGGAAAAAATAATTTCACCTGAATCTAACAGCTTCCAGACATCATGTCTCATCTTGAAAAAGTTCGCTTCTGCTCAAATAAAAACATTTTGCTTTTTTTGTCTCAAACCATTTTTTAAAAAACATACAGAACACATTAAGCATTTGAAAGAGACTTCAGGTGTCAGGAACGATTGTTTTCATGGAGACGTGCAAGACCAGCATCGCTCTCCTGCTGGAGGTTTGTGTTGGTCTTGGTGCCAAAGCTGACCAGAGAAATTCTTCTTCCATACTTGATGACTCTCCAGTTTTCTTAATGGTCATCCATGTTTCCAACCTAAAAAGACTCTTGTTGCTTTTACAGGATAAAGAAGCAGCTTGGAGCTTTGGGTTAACAGATGATCTGCATGTGAACGGCTCTGCAGTTGGGAGACAATGCCAAGATGGAAAAACATCAGCAATGAGCTTAGACAAGCATCCCTTGGTCCTCCTTCACAGCCAAAGATTTCTAAAAACCTTCCAACCTATAAGAAGTTCAACATCCTGAAGAGAGGAAAACCAGGAGCTCCATCTCAGACTCCACAGGCCCCAGTTAGAAGGCTAAAGGTTAAAGGTCATGACCCTGAACAGTCTGGCTGCCTGGAAGGGTTGAAGGAGAAAGCCTCTTCTCTCTAGAAACAAGATGGCCACCAGACTGAGGTTAGCAGAGCTGTGTCCGGATGGAGGACGAGACCAGAGAGGACATGTTGGACCAAGATGGAAGAAACCAACCAGCCGATTAGAAACTGCAATCGCAAAGTGGAAAGTCCAATGTTCCTGTTGATGACCCAGTTTCCTCTGAAGTTGTTTTCTGTTCTCAGTGGTCATAATGTTATGGCTGATTTATTAAGCTCTATTTCAGGAAAACTACCAGTCCCAGTTGGAGGCACCAACTCTGTACTGTGAATATTTCTGATCTAAACCGAGTTAAAATGGAAACAATGGGAATAATTACTATATACAGTGTTTATTTCCAAAGTGAATTAATGTATAGACTAAGCTTGGGAGGCTTAATCATTCAAGCTAAACGCACAGCATGAGCTGCTTCATGTTCATTCATTATTTTTATGAAACAATCCTCTAATTAACTTGTTAACTGCTGGAAGATTCCATCATGCATCATTTAATGTTTTAACTGCATCATCAGCGCTCTCAGCCTGGTCGCTACGCGCTTGTTTACATCAGTTTGCTTCTACAACGCTGGATGAAAAATGCTCCATTAATACCAGCGTTTATAATCATCACTTAGAAAAAACAGACTGACGCTGCGCTCCACTGAAAGGTTTCAGCTGAGAAAACCTTCTGAATGAAATCATCCCCACACTACATCAGCTCTGTGTCCAGCATATGTGGGGTCTGCAGAGATGTTAGATGCCCCTTCCCTAATTTCCCTAAAGTGAAATTATTCAATTTCTTCTGAAAAAGCAAAGATTTCTTCTAAAAGAACGTCACATCTGATTGAAACAATTCAATCATAAAGCTCCCATTTATGGAGTGAATAACTTATAGTTGCTAATGTGTAAAATATATTTTAGATGTGGCAGCTCAAGAAATGTTAGAAACTTCCAAACAGAGAAAGTGAGCAACCATATTTTCATTCTTAACGCATCAAAATTAAAGCGTTTAGTTGATCATTTTCTCGTGTTTTTCTTAAATCACTCTGTGTGTTTGATTATTTCTGCTGGTTGGTGCATTATTTTCATTTTCTGGTTGTAATTGGGGGTTTTAATCCAAGCAAATGCCGAATTTGTCAGGAAATAATAAAGTTTAAGTCATGAGACGCAGAGGGAGCAGGAGAGTCAAAGGAGCGATGCCAGAACACAAACTGAACGAGTGTGTCTGAGATTTAAATGCAAACATGACAAATTATTGTCTGTTCTCACAGATATGAGCTCAGATCAGTCTCACTGCACACTTTGATTTGTGACACAGATATAACAATGTAATCATCAACATGCTCTCCAGAGCAGGCTTCCATCTAAAACCAGATATTTTCCTTACACTTCACAATATTTGCTCCATTTTCTCCACTGACAGTTGATTTTATCTGAGCTTAACACTGTAAACATAAATAAAACTATTGTCGAGTTAGAGAAACCCTCTAAAGACGAACAAACCAAACTAGAAATGAGCTGGGTCAAGTTGCACATGATTTCACCAGGGCAGCCATGATTGAAAAGCGATGCCTCCCTGGGGAAATGCTAGCGCTCATGCCTTCGTTTACCAGCTTCAGATGGAGAGCTCACCTGTCCTGCCACCCTCTGATTCTCCTTTAATCATCTGAAAGGAAAAGCTGGAGTTGCACTGCATTTCTGTAGAGTTACCAACACGCCCCGCTGCGTCCGTCATCCCTCTGCTGTCAGAGACAGACAAGGCGGGTCAGTCGTTGTTGGCTGCTCTGTTTACATCCATAAATAAGAGTTTTAGTTAAGTGAATCTTTAAAAACAACCTTATTAACCTTTGAGCCCTGCTGCTACCAGCCCAGACCTGGAAGATCCAATCTGCTGCTGGTAGGACTCGTCTGAGAAACGCTGCTGGTGTCCAGCAGGAACAGCAGGATGCTAACGCGCTCACGAATTACATTAGAGGAGGAAGAAAGAACGTCTGATTTCAACATGTTACAGCACAAAGCACAGGCCGGCCAAGGAGCCGGGAAAGAAAATGAAAATATTGCTCTCTACTGTCACCACATGCTTACACAGGTCGAGAAAACATCATCTGAGTTAGTCTAAAATAATAGGTTTTTCTATTTAAACTGATTATTTTACACAGCACTGAGGTAATTATTTATTGTGACTAGAAAAATAACAGCTGCCAAACACTGAATTGACTAGTTTTACAACAAAAGAGGTCTGACTGCAGACTGCCTGCACTATGTCTGGTTCACATTTAAACCTCTCAGTGGATTTTAAAAACCTGAGACCTGATGGAGACAGCAGGTTTTATTCATACATGTGTGGTGATCAAACACAGCAAACACAACAAGCTCACCAACATTTAGATGTTGGTGAGCTTGATAACCTCTCTCGACCAAACTGGTGTTCAGATTAAACCAACATGGCCGCCTGAGAAGAAGCAACGGCGATGGTTCATGGACAATATTTAAAAAGGAGAAACTAAACATCTCCAACGTTCACCAGCCTTTCCGGCCCTCCACGGCGTTGTTCTTTCTGGATTTGGGATTCCTCTCCACGTTTCCTTCACCTCACTTTCTGATTGTCTAAGCGTCGCTTCAGTCAGATTCGTTTGCCGCGATTCCAGCCATTTTCTCAGCACTGATCTTGCATTTTTACTATGTTGAGGGTTTTTGAAGACATTTGTAATTTTTGGTTTTACTAAAACCAACTCTCCAAGTAAAGACTCTGCTGACAGACATGCAAATAAAAATGAGAAACATTTTTGTTTTTGACATAAACCCTCCACAGATGATCAGACTGTTGTGTCTGCACATCTTTGGTTTTCCACACATCATTTAGTCATGATGTGTGGATGAGGTGGTGAGGAGACGCAGAGACCCAGGTTGTGATGAAGATGATGATGAATTTAATGTTAAATGTCAACGGGACAGAACAATGGGGAACACGAGCACAGGACGCACAGCGGCACAGGGAAATAGGCTGGTTCCACACGACGAGGATCCGACAAGAGACACCAAATACACTGGGAGGGTAACCAAAGAAACGAGACACAGCTGAGATCAAACAACAGGGAAGACAGAGACTCACCGGGGAACAGGCTAATAAACACAGAAAAACCTCTAAATAAATACACAGAAAACACAGATCACAACACATTAATGTTAAAGATAAAATCTGAGGTGTTTTGTTTATTATGATAAACATGATTATGAATATTGCAAGCATTCTCTAAATGCCTCTGATTCAGTTGCTGTAGCTGCATTGTTGCTAACGAAGGCAGGGAGGAAACATGATCTGCTTGTGCTGACAGTGATGAAGGAGAGCTGTGCTGCAGTAAATTGGTGGAGTTCTGCTTTAAAAGTCTGCAATGGATTCACTTGACTTGATTTTCACATGTGGTTTTGCAGCAGGGGTCATATTTAAATCAGCACCCTGACTGGATGTGTTTCAGCAGCGTTTTTCATTCTGTTTGATGGAACAGATGCGTTTCAGTTGTTCTAGATGAAGCTGTGAGCTCAGGCGGCCTGACAGCCCACATCTTCCTTTGACTTTACATGAGAAAAGGAAGCCTGGAGAATCCTTTCTACTGTTTGGAGCAGGAATTTATTCTCCTGATAATTCCTCATTTCGCCCTCAGATTTCAATAAATGAAAGCAAATCTGAAATATGTTGTTGCAGAAATAATTTTAAAAGCTTCCAGGGCAAGATTATTTTCACCCTTGTAGAAAACGGAGAATAAATGAAGCTCATCTAAATTCCTTGGTGTTCACATTTCCGTTTGTCAAAAAGGCCCAACAGTAGCAGCCTTTCCACTGACCATGTAATTGCACAATTTGACAATTTAAAAACTGATCTGCATGATAGAAACGCGCCAATTTCAAAACCTTTTGTTTTCCTGAGGTTTTGGAAAGACAGAAGCTCCAGATTCATCAACCTCTGATTTACACTGCATGTGGCTCCGCTGGAGTGAGTGTGCACCAGCAGTGGGATAAAGCAAGTGATAAAAGGATCAGTGGAGTTGAACTGTCGTCCACAACTTCCAAAATTAACAATTAACTTTCTCCATTGGATTCTACACTTTCTAATTATGTCAAACACAAAAATAATTTAAACGAATGGAGACATGGCCTCTTGAACGTTGGCACTCTGCAAACTAGATGACACTGAAGAACCAGGGAGTGTTGAAAGTTGTTCCTTTACGCCTCTCTGCATTAACGCCACCCAGCACCGATTCAACAGGCGTGACTGGAAATGAGCTTCATGTTGTCAGAAATTACTCTGAGAAGTTTTCAGCTCGTCTGATCCCTAAATACATGTTCAACAACGTTTTCCATATCTGATTAACCTGCGACCATAAAACTCAACTTGAATCATAGGTCTGAACACTTAAAAAATTATTTGATCTTAGGTGCATCAGTCACTAGAAGCCTCCATTTAAAACTAAAACTTTTAAATTTGTTTGTGAAAGTTTACTTAATTGAACTTTTGACACGTATCTTATTAAAAACCAGCTAAAAGGAGTGACGCTCTCTTTATCTCTACCTCTTCCTACCTGGCTGTAGGGTGTGTGTGTGTGTGTGTGTGTAACTAATAAACACTCGGCTCTGATCAGTGTGTGCGGGTGGAGTCGGCGAGGCGGAGAGCGGTTAATCAAAGGCCTCCCTGTGGCTTCACTTATTAAAATACTTTAATAACTCTTGTTAAAAGCTGCACTCCTTCACTGCTGGCTGATCAGAGCGCCTCCTGCAGGTAGAATGAGGTGCAGGTCAAAATTTGGGCATAAAAGCTCATTTTGTTGACTCCTGCTGTGCAGGTAATAAAAGTGTTGGATTGACGCCGTTTCTTTAAAAGCTTGGTGGCTGGCTGCTCAGACGGAGCGCCGTCACTTCAGGGAGAACGAAATACCCCCATCTTACAATTTAATCTGATTCAAAGAAAACAGCCCAGCAATGAGTTGGGTTTTTGACAGAAAAAGCTCAGAAACTCAAGCTGAGGCAGTTTGCTTTCATTTGGTTTGGAGGCTGGCCCCAGCAGCAAGTTTCCTCACAGAGGGAGGAAGAAACCAAACGGAGACGCTTTCTGAGCCGGCCATGTCGGATTCATGCATCAACACTTTGTTCCTCCAGTGTCTGCAGGGACTTTATGTCTGCTTGGAGGAAAATACACTCCCTGTATTTGTGGGGAAGTCATAATAATAAAGCTCTTCATTTCACCTGATTTCATTAAAATAGTTTTACTCATGCTTTGTTTAACTAAAGGCTCATATATCCATTTACTGAGCTGATTATTGATATTTACATTTATTCCCAACTATGGCAGAATTTGAAACATAAAATCCTAAGAAAATCATTCTGTTTTTTACAGGACAAATGTGAAAATATGAAGGGATAATTTACATGCTAACCAGCTTGGATTAGACTAACTCCTATTTTAAACCTCAGAGATGATCTACAGGGACCAATGAGAAATGTCTATTATCTGAAGAAATGAGCTTAAGTTGATCTAATCTGTGTGATTGTTATTCTTCACAGCCTTACATTAGAATATTCTGTTGGTTAAACATTGTGTTGTTTCATGGCTGCAGCGTTTCAGCCTGACTGTTGTGGATTCTTTAAGGACTGAACTTGAACATGTTGATCTGTTTAAGACGTTACTGTATTATCTTGTTCCAGAGTCCAGATGAAGAAAAGCCGACATGTCGGCCATATTTACACATTAGGAGCTGATTTGCAGTCGACCCTCCAGGATCTGCAGATGAAGACAACAAGGTGACAAGTTGGCCGGGGAGCGAGGCAGGAGGTCGAGATGGAGATCAGGTTTTTATAAATCTCATTTCTGCTGCTGATTTATCCGCTCACCCCGGTCCCTGTCAGCCTCACACATGTGACCCGCACGGAGAAAGGCTAACTCATTAATCTGCCTCATCACAGCGGGACGCTCCGCAAGCCGCGCCGTTACACACACCGCCGTCCTGTTGGCTTCTCGTCCATCTTTCTCCACCAATTTCCCCTTCACCACTCGCTCTCTCCAACCTTAATGTCAGCTTTCCTCATTTTCATCCCCTTCTTCTTCCTCATTTGATTCCTGCTCTTATTCTCCGAGGCTGAGTGGTGGCCTCTCCATCCAGGATTTAATTAAAGCTGTTTAAATGGCCAGAGGTGATCCTCATCATGTCATCCTCCTCCCTGTCTCTTCCTCTGGAGGTTAATATCAGACTAATCCAGTCTTACCCCCCTAAGCCCTTCCTCAATAATGCATGGCTCCTCTCTGGCCACCTAGAGTGGCTTCCTTCACCAGCAGCAGACTGGAAGAGCTCAACTCCATGCAGCCAGACGCACCTTTTCCTCCCCACACAGATAAATCTACACTGCAACTCGTCTGAAGCTGCAACCTTCATTTGTGGCAAAACTATAAAACATGATCCACCGAGTGTGATAAAAACATCATCTACTCAAGAGTAGCAATACAAGAACTCACGTAAAAGTAAAACCACAGAACCGTAAAAATACTCCTAAAACAGAAATCAGTGAATCAGAGAGAATTCACAGTAAACCATATTTTCTGATGTTTGCTGTAAAATGAGCAAACTGTAAGATTCAGCTTCTATGCAAACAAATCTGGAACAAAAGTCCAGAAAACTGCAAAACTGCTGAAACACTGAGTTCCTTTAAATGAAAGAGCTGCCATTGAGTAGCAGTAAATGGATCAACATATTTGATTTGTATTTGATGATTTTGACATTTGACAAAATGTAATGTTTGATTTATTTCCCACTTGGTGACCATCTGAAGTGTCCAGGATGTAAAGCAGTTTGAACTGCCGTGTTACTGAAATGGGCAAATAAACTGAAATTCAAAAATACAAAATCTCTCCAAGTATTTGTGTTTATTGTGGAAATATCTCAGCACAACTGAAATAAGCAAAACTAACTAGCAGCTTTTCAGCAAAAGATACAGGAGCTGGTTTTAGATCAATAAGTTCTTAATATTAACTTAAAAAGTGTTAACTAGTTAAAATGTCTTAGTGGAATAATATTCCAGTGTAACTAACATTTTTAAAATCAACATTAAGGATTTATTGAGCTCCTATTTCTTGCTGAAAGTTTTTTGTATGTCAGTTTTGTCTTATTTCATGTGTACCAAGACATTTGCAACAGAAACTATGTAAAAAAAAAAAACACTTGGTAAAACTTTGTGTTTTTGCAGTGTAAAAAAGAAAATCAACTTACTTCAATAATAAATTAGAGGTTTATTCTGGCCACAGAGAGCAGATCCTGTTTACTGCTGAGCTCAGGAAGTTAAAGACTCAAACAGAAAACAGTTTCCTGATGGAACCAGGAAGAAGCTGAAACTGGGAGGAAGAGTCCGAGTCTGAATGACCTGCAGTCGGTGAATGAATGTTCCTGGAGCCGGTTCTGTGAATGGACGAGTCTGAGGACCAAAGGCAGACGGGGGGAACTATGTGTGATTAAATCCAGCAGATCTAACGACCTTTTCACCAGGCGCTGGTGAACGTGAGTGGGAGGAGAAGCAGGTAGTCTGAGGCTGCTAATGAAGACAGGGAAACACGACAACTACCAATTAAAGTTTTCAGAGCCGCAGCGCTGCCAGAGTTTGGCACACGTCCTGCAGCGTAATTACACTCCGGTGGGCGTGGCGCCACACAAATTACCTCCTCACCATCGTCATATTTTATCGATTATGTGGGAATTTTTTGATGAAATACAGGAAGCAAAGAAATTCAAAGGAAGAAAGCAGAACGCTCCAATTAAAAGCCATAACTGTATGCAGATATTAGCAAACAGGGAGCTGCAGATGGAGGGCCCGGGGCCTCATTAGGTCCCCTCTCTGTAACCTGGACCCGTCTCCTCTGAGAGTTAAAAAGACCAGCTAATAACCGCTTTATCCCCGGCCAGAAATGGCATTTCAGGGCCGCTCCCCGTAATTTATCACGGTTCAGATGATATCAAGCGATTAGCATTTTACCAGGCTGACCTTATCCTAATGAGAATCTCACATTTACATCAGGAAAACAGACAATTAGGGTTAGGCTCACACGCCAGGCTGATGGCACTTTAATAAAAGAGGGAAAAATGTACAGACAAATCACTGTCAACGCATATTATTCTCACTTTACTGGGATTTCAGCTCTTCTAAAACTAATGAATCTTTTCATTACATTCTTCCTTCATCCAAGTCAATCTGGAAGTGAATGGAAGAGGAAAAACTGAAGAAAACGTCAAGAAACTCAGACTTTGAGGCTTTAATTTAAATTAAAGCTAAAAAGATTTACGTTTAATCATCACTGGGTAACGTAAATATGTGCAGTAAGTAGTACTGTTCAATTAAAAACTTATTTAAACATCTGTTGAGCATTTTGTCATCCTGAAAGTGAAAACACACCAGACCCCCCAGCGTTGCTATGACAACATGCTTCATCCAGAAGGTTTTATTTTGGTTCATTATGGTTTCAGAAAGCGAGGAGAGGAATTAAAAAGAAACAAATTTCCACTAAAACAATAAGTTAAAATGTATAACTGCATTGCTACCTGACTCGCTATTGGCTGATGTTTGAAGAGCAGCCAATCCAGGTGCAGCATTCATTTTCCTTTGCTCTGATTGGCTAAAGCCCAAGACGGCAGATGAGACTGAAGCCATTAGCTTCTGCAGTCCAGATGAGACGGTTTCCATTGGTGCATATTATGGTATATTTGGTATCTGGACTGTTAAAACAGAAAGTTGTAGGTATTTTTAGAAGGAGTTTTCAAGCATTTGCAGATTTTAGAAGTCCATGGACGGCTGTTGTCTACTGTTAAAACTTTCCTCCAACATATCTGCTTGATTTAAATAAGGATGAATGTGACTTAAACTATCTGGATAAATATTCTGACATTTCTAACTCCCACATTAAACTGGAAAAATAAGTACATGTCTACAAATGTCTCCATCTAAACTTCATTCCCAGAACACCAAAAACTGTAACTGGACTCATTCTCGCTTTTTCAATTTCATTGGATGCAAGTAAAAAAAAAAAAAAAAGATATTTTTGCCTTCACTGCTCAAAGAAAATCTCCCCACCAGATCAATGTTTAGCTAATAATGTTTGCCAGCATTATTGGTCTGTATTGCTGGGGAACATGGACAGAGTGAGGAGGTTATTAAATCTTTAAAGCCGCAGGGCCTGCTTGGACTGAGCTGTACATGCAAACTGACAACTGCTGTCACCATAAACCTCATATTATTATTATCCAAGTCAAATGGAAACCGTCTGGAAAAGTTATTTTAGCGATTCTCCTACATTTATTACTTGCATATGAAGTTTAATGGAAACAGGACAAATATGTTGAAATATTCATAAAAACACTTTGTCATTTCAGGACAAATGTCTAGTTTGTTGGAGCAAATTTCTTAGTACGATTGAAATAATACAAAACTAACTTACAAGTAACATTTCAGCAAGAAATAGGAACTTGTTTTATGTCAGTAATTCCTTAACATTGAAGAAAAACTACCAGATCAATCGGCAGATAAATTCACATATAACAAGAGATATTCCCCATGTTATAAATAACATTATCTGCCAATGGAACGAGTCATTTTTCATCACATAAAGGAACTACTGACCTAAAATAAGCTCCTATATCTGAAAGGTTAAGTCTTATTTCAACTGAACTAATATATTTGCTCTAAAAACTAGATCAAAAATACAGTTAGATTTTGTTTTTGCAGTGTGAGAGTGACCTGTTGCTTCAGGTAAGTTACCCTGAAATATTGGTAAAGTTCCCCATTAAGCTTTGTTAAATATGTAGTAAATATATTTCTGAAAATTTTGGAGAGTGACCTCTCTCCTCCTCCACATTTAAGTTTGATTAGTAACCGCTGAACTGAAATAAAGCTCATTTCATTTAGCAAAAAATACCCTGGAAGTCTCAGAAAAGTATTTTCTGATTTATGTATTTGTGTCAAAAGACAGAAATTGATTTTAAAGAAATTCTTAGAGTAAAACTATTTAAAGGAACTAATCAAAGTTAAACTGTAAAGACTGACAGACTCCTTTAAACTTCAAATACTAAAGTTTCTTAAAGCCAACACAGGGTTCGATTCAGAAATGTTTTTACTGCTTTTATTAACTTTTATTGACTGCTTTCAAACCAGAAAATAACCTGATGTGTTCATTGCCTGCAACTACCACCGTTTTGTTTCAGAGACACTTGATGAAGTTACAAGTTATGAAAGAAAAGAATACAGAAATTGGTTTATCAGTTTGGGAAGAAATTCAGCTTGAGGCTAGAAACACTGATGATGACATAAATCACGGAGATCGTAGTTTCTCTAAGAAAAAAGGCTAAACTGTAAATGTCTGAACCCAAATAAAGCCGAGTATCTACACTCGGCCACTTTATTAGGTACACCAGTATGTTAGACATCTGGATGTGGTGACGATGTTTCAATGAAGATTAAACTGAATCAATAACAACACGGCGATGCAACGAATTCAAAGGCTCCTATAAATACAATCACTACTGTTTCTTTCTCTTCCTGGTGCCCATGTTAAACGTAGCCGGGTTGTTGGAACCAAACGGGCCGGTCTAAGTATTTAAGAACCTGCTGGTTTGAGGAGATCTTCAACCAAAACCATCCTGAGGTTTACAGAAAACGGTCTGAAAAATAAAAAACAACCAGAGAGAAGATTTCTCATGTGAGCCAACGCTGCTAGGGACCTTTGGGAAGTGGTGGAGCCGGAATAGATTCAGGGAGTCCAACCCGTTAGCAGCAGCACGTACATCATAAAGGGACAAGTTAGAGTTTGTTTCCAAATATCAAGCTGAAACCATGAAATTCTGAGACTTCCTGCAGTAAAGCAGCAGAAGAGGAAAAGTTGCTGTAAAAGCAGAGAGCAGGAGTATGTGGGTCAGAGAGGGACCAGGTGGGGGATGGAGGAAGGTGTGACAGACGATGAAAAGCTTTCAGCTGCTGATTTTGCATGTGTGTGCATCAGAGAGAAAGACGGTGAATAAAGACGGGACGGCGAGTCAAGATGAAAGCGCAGCGTTTCCACAGTGTCATAATGGTGACCAATGAATTTCCCCGGCAGGAAACAGCAGCCTGCGGGTCTTTAAAGTCCACTTCAGCGCGGAGTCAGTCGCTGTTCAGACCTGGAACCATTCCCAGTCTGCAGGAGCAGGTTACTGGTTATACTGATCGGAGGCTGCGAGTTTAAAACGGGCAGCAGAGGAATGATCTGGTTCGTTGTTGAACCTCAGTTCTACTGATGTAAACACCCCAGAACCCAAATGAAGGATTCTTTGGCTTTTATAATTACAGAAAATGAGGAAAACTTTGAGGTTAAATGGCCATCTGTTGGATTTCTAGCCATTATACCAAAATTCATGCTGGCTTCTGCTGAACCTCATTTACAGTTCGTCTTCCAGATTGTTGTTAGAATCTGATTTAAGACCATCTGTAGGAAGTCAGAGTAAATCAGAAAATGGACATGAAATAAAAAGTCATTTTCCTTTTGAAGAGAGGAGAGAGTTTGGCATCGGCGTGTCTATTTATTTCAAGCTTTATCTATTTTTATTTTGTCACTTGCAGCGTTGCCAGAAATAAGCAACCAGGTCTAAAAAAAACCAAAGATCCTGAAGTAGATGGTTATTTCTGAGAACGAGAATATTCTCAGAATATTTCAGAGGGAGCTCCAGGTCAGAGGGAGATCCTGGTCCCTCTGACCAGGAGCTTAATCTGGTGATAAGAAACTATCAATGTTTTCCATCTGTCTCAGTGTTTCACAAAACTTATTATTGCAACTACATTCAAAATCAGAAGCTATGGTTTATAACACCTAAACTCACCATTTGAACTAAATTGTTCCTTGTAAATTAACTAGAGCCAATATTTAAGCCATTAATTTTGGTTATTTGCACAATAAACTGTATATGTTTGCTCTAAATCATTCTTAAGTAAAGAGATTTTAGTCTGATCAGATCTGCATACACAACGGTAAAACCAACCGACCAAACGTGCTGGAGCTCAGCCAGGGTTGCTAGGTGACTGCTGGGCTTCCCTGGGGTTGCTAGGTGACGGCTGGGCTTCCCTGGGGTTGCTAGGTGACGGCTGGGCTTCCCTGGGGTTGCTAGGTGACGGGCAGTTCCTGAGATTTGTGACTTTAGGAGGTTTGTTCACCTCATTTTACAGAAACCAATAAACAGCTGTGTGTTTTTATTTTAAGTGCTTGGGCTTTTTTTTTTAGAAGCAGTAGAAAACAAACAGAAGTAAAAGTATTTGAAATCAGTGAATATTTAATAATCCTGAACATTTGTCCTCACTTTAATCTGGATCTCAGAACATAAGCATAAAAAATATTTTAATTTTCCCAGTTAAAAAGGCTTTGATGAGAGAATTTCTCTTCTTCTAAATATCTGAAGAGAGAATGAGTTTGAGACGGAAAAAACCTAAAGACCTGATTTGGACTTTGAAAATTTGCCATTTTCTCATTTGCTGTACATTCAGCAGATCATTTTGATCTTTCATGTCGGCCTGAAGCAAAACAACCAGAACCCTGCCAACTCCAGAGCCCAGGTCACACCGGGGTCACCAGACGGGTCAAAGACATGCAGCTGATCCAGTTCAATCAATATGAAGCCCAAAGCCAACAGAAAGCCGGACCGTCCAGTTACCAGCAGAACCCGAACAATGGAAACATCAGCTGGACGTTGTGATCCCATCAGGGTCAAAGGTGAAAAGTGAAAAACCAGAAACAGAACCATCAATAACATCTGGTAAACTCTTATTTTTCTTTCAGGCAACTTTACAGACTTAGTGTTGCTGGCCGTGGATTGCTGGGGGCCCGCTGGGACCCCGCGAGGCCCCGTGGAGCCTCCCACACCTGAGGTACTCAGGATAAACGCGGCCAATCAAAAGCGGATGTGGAGGTAATGAAGACTGCGGCTCTAAGAGGCAGCACGCTTTCAGAAGCCGCCATGAAGCTGAGCACTTCAGACCCGCTCCCCCGTCTTCCACAGCTTGCTGGATTACCAGCCTAGTCTCTATGGTAACCTCGCCCCACTCGAAAACACCGCCACACACACATAATGAAGACTTTACTTCCCTCAGTTCAGAAATGAAACAGGATAATTTAAGTGCTACTTGTGATTTCCTGGTTTTTCGACATCCCTTCGCCTCCTGGATGAGGTTCTGGAGTCGTCAGCTCTGCTGGGCGACAACAGGCCCGATAAATCCCGCTCCTCAGGGCTAATGCCTGAGCAGTCAGCGCGCTCAGCCGCACGGCTTTAACATGTTCACAGGGTGTTTAAGAAAGAAATAACCGACTGACAGAGTCAGCTGGAGTGTGGCGCTGCAGCCAGAATCTGCAGGCTCAATTAAAGCCATACCTCTCTGTCTGCTCCTCATCCTCCTCATCCAGCCGATAACCTTCAGCTGAAGTCTGACGATCGGTCCAACAGGAAGTGGAGCTCTTTGGAGAGGAACCAGAACCGCCCACACAATCTGAGGACAAAAAGGACACACTCGATAACAGATCATTGGTGCAATGAAACAAAACACAGAGAAAAGATCAGTCTGAAAAATATAGGATCTAAAAGACAGAAACAAAAATTAGATGAAATGTTAAAACAAAGACAGACCAAAAGATACCTGGAAAGTAAATATTCATACAGCACCTTTCAAGATAAACATCCCAAAGTGATTCAACAAACAGAAAAACAAATACACAAAGCAAATTTAATCAAAAGCTGATTTAAAACATGAAGATCCAATCAGGAGCCTGACAGCAACATTCTGCACAGACTGCTACAGATCTAGGGAGGTTTTAATTAAACATATTTTCAGTGCATTGCAATAATCTAGACAAAACAAAACAAAACCATGAATTAAGACGAGAGATAACAGGGCTAAGTTTGGAAATATTTCTCAAATGGTAAAAACAAGAACAAACCAGACTTGACATGATTTTACAGAGAAAAACTTGAGTCAAAGGTCATTTCAAGGTTTCTAACCGAGGATTTAACCAGATAACCAGGAGACCCAAACATCTGGTTAATCTTTACAGTTGTGTTTCAGGTGCAAAGATTACTTCAGTGTTTTTTTCTTAACTCAGCTGAAGAAAATTTTCAGTCAATCCAGACAGTTCAGTAAAATATACAGTTTGGAAGAAAAGAGATAAAGAACTGTATATTATCACTGCAACAAAGACAGATAATGTCCTTAAAAGACGACAGAATGGGACCAACAGTCAGCAGGTAGGAAAACAGCAATGACCTGAAAACTGAGCCCTGTGGAACACCATAATGAGCAGGAATGGATCTGTATGGAGCTGTAACTGTAACCCCTCCTTTGCTCTGTTACAGACCTCTCTCTCTGTGTGTGTGTGTGTGTGTGTGTGTGTGTGTGTGTGTGTGTGTGACTAGAGTATCTACTCTGGGTTCAGTGAGGAGTTTAATTATTTACATGAGCAAATGTTTAGACATTTACCCCAAATAACACACCTGACAGACTGGTGGTAATGATGGGAATATATTGACATTTCTTTACACATAACAGGCTGAATAAGCATTAAAATAATACAAATCCATCCGCTCCTTTGGTTTTGTATACGCATAATTCAACCAATGAAAGGAATGTTTGATAATCACTCCATCTTCATTATATAATTTACTACAAAACAAGACAAAATGCATAAAAATCATCATAAAACCATTTATGACGTCGTTATCTAAAATATTCTTTACTCTAAGTTTATCCCGACTGGTTTTATATGCAATAAGGAACTCATTTAGCAGCGTTCAACACTTTGCTAACTCAGTTAGCATGCTAACAATTAGTTACTCACAGTGATATCCGTTATACAAAACGTAATTAAATCCAAGTTCGAATCACAAAACCTAACATCTTCTACGCTTTATCACTTAATATAATCTTCATTAAATCTGCTTCTCGTCGTAAAGTTTCGCTAAAAGTTAAATTTATGTTCTTTCTACTTCTGCTTCCAATGCTAGCGGCCACAGTGACAATCCAAGATGGCGTAACCGAGCGTTCTCTTCCACAGAGCAGGAGAGTCTTATTCGTCTTTGGACGAAGATGAATTATCTGCTGCCCCCTTGTGGCTAAACTCGACATTATAAAAAAGGGCAGAGTTCAAAGAGCTGCATAGTTTTTCTGCAGCTCTGGAATTTCGGCTCTTTTCAGAGAGCCGGCTCTTGTGGCTCGGCTCCCAAAGAAGATCCGGTTATTTCGGTTCTCAAAAGCCTCTTAATTTATTATCATCTGCAGCCCCATATTTTAGCATAACTTGGCATATAGACTTGTTTTGTATGATAAATACTTTTGCATTCAATGTTCCCTATAACAGAAGCCTCATTCATGCTCATGTTACGAACGCCCTTACTTTTGTGTATTACTTAATTTTTTTTTAATTTTGAACAAAAACAAATAAACAAAGCTGCAGATAAATATAAAACAGATCCATAATAATCTATTAATATATATTATCTTTAATCTTCAGCCAGATGCTGCTTCACTTACACCTGTCATTTACATCTATGGGGCTTTACCTGCCTCTCATTGCATCAAATTTAAGAAGATGTGAAAAAACTATATGAGGCTCTGTGTGAAAAACTGAGTCAGCTTCTTCTCCCTGACTGTGTGATTTACTGACATTTTAAAACGCCACAAAAGAAGATGAAGAGGAGATGACATCAACGTCCGTCTGTCTCTCAGGAAGGAAACTTTTCATGGCGTCCAGCTGGTTTCCCCTAAGCGAACGAGTCGCCTTTTGCTAGCGTTCCTCCTGTTGGTGTCGGATCTGATAACGTCGAGGCTATGGAGCGTCTCAGCGATAAGACTCAGCTTCAAAAAATGTTTAAAAAGCAGAAGGACTGAGGAGAAGTCGTCTCAGTCGGAGGGTAATCTGCCTCTGAGGGTCGGCCTTTGGGGCCGACCTCTGGGCGATCAGCTGTCCGTCTCAGGTCAGGCGGGAACCAGCAGATAAAGAAACTGAGGATTAGTGTTGGAAGGGAAGTAAATGGCTCCAGCATGTCCGATCACATCCGGGTTTGACCCTGAACAGATTAAACTAATTCTGCTCCAGCATCACTCGCCTGGTTTTCACCTCTCTAAAATAATCAAATCCAGTAATGAACATTCAGGGAAAAGCCGCTTGCATGTTGTTTAACGTGTTAAACACAGCAAGGCCGAACAAAAGCTCCTCCAGTCTCCAGTTGTCAGTTTTAATTATCTGTTGCTTTGTGGAGGATGTCATTAAACGGCTCTGCGGTCCTCCTGTTCTGTGGAGTCGACCAGCAAATAACAGGCTGTTCAGCAGAACCGGTCCGCTGCTCCGATTCATGGAGGACGCTCAGAAACACGCAGCTAGGAAAGTATTCACACCCCGTTTAATTCCCAGTTTATCCCAGATACAAACACAGATCTCAGTGTATTTATGATGAGATAAATCAAAGTTATACATGATGCTGGTTTTCAGTATTTCAGGACAATTAAAGCTTCACATGTGGCATGAAAAAAAAAGGCCGAGTTCACAAAGCATTACACTGAGGGAGTAGCTGATCAAGTTACCATTTAATTTTTAAAAATTACATCATCAGACGGATCAAAATATAAAGTTATGTGGAAATTTTTAAGGACCAAAATGACAAGAATTCCTTTAGGTAACAAAAAATAAAGTCAGGCAGAAGACAATGTTTCCAAATTAACTTATTTCAAGATAAAATTCATGAAATTTGAACAAAAGCTGCAGGTGTGAGTCTGTCTGGTGAGTTTTTAGTTAAAACATGTTTGTTCTTCATTCAGTGGGTAGAAAATCAAGACATTTTACTCAAGAGTAAAAGTACTTTTTTTTTCTTTTGAAGAAGCTACTGAAGTCATTGTAATTGAGTAAATGTAACTAGTTGCTACACAAATCTAGTGGCATAAATTATAATTTAACCTCCTGTACTAAAAACGCCCTAAATAAAACCCATTTTAACTCAAATACTGGGAAATAATCTGCAGGTTGATTGGAGATTACTCTGGAGAGAGGAAACTCCAGTGAAACTCTAACCCACAGCCAACATGTGGAAGAAGGTGAATTTAGGTTAAAACATTCAGACTGAACATCCAAAATACTTTCTGTGTTGGAAAACAAACGCTGGTGGTGGCAAGACGTTAAAGTCGTCAGTCAGTTTTCAAAACCTGAGAAATGATGATGGATGATCTCAGCTTTAACAGGTTTGGTTTTACAGTGTGTGATCACAAGTTTCACTCCACAACATTCAAGGAGTGAAATCTCGTGAGATCCAACGAGAGTTCAGAGTAAACAAACATGGCCGACGGGGAAAAGCAGTGGAGACAGTTTGTGACTTTCTGATGCGTCTTTGGTTGTTTGGTCTCTTGTGTTTTGGATTTCCCTCCATGTTCACCTCGTTTCTGACTGGCTGCGTTCGGCTCACTCATCACGATCCAACGTGTTGAAAATCCCTGAGTTCAGATGGCAGCAGTGAAGCAGATTACTCTGAATACACAGCAGGACGATCTAAAATGGTCTGTGCATCCATCCTGATCGTAAGAATCCTGAAGGTTGTTGGAGGGAAAATCTGGACAGAAAATGGCAGAAAGTCTTGTGTGAACCAGGCAGAAGAGCAGAAACATTCAGCATCTCCTCCTAAACTCCACTGACCTCCGCCTACGAAGAGCTGCTGAATGAAAACCCATTTCAGACTAAACTTATGATTTTTCTTCCTCAGTATTCTGTTAGTGTGAAACTAAAACCCATTGAAAACGATTTGTGATCCTGTGTGGTCGTATTTTAATGCCTGCAGCCACAGGATGACCTTTCCTGCCTCCAGCCAGCGCTGCTTTTCCAGCTCCTTTCGGGTCAGAACAAACCCTGACATACTCGGACTGTTTATTCATTCTGCCAAACAGGCGTGATTACAACCCAACAGCAGACTGTGGGTTCTGTTGAGGCCCACTGCCGGCCTTCAGGTTGACCGGCCCGCTGGGACAGAACCTCCCGCTCCTCCAGATGGCACCGCTGCTCCCCGACCCATCCTACATAATCATAAGCAGCTGGTTGGTGGGTAACGGCGAGGTCAGGCTGCCCAGAAGAAGTCCGGGTTGAAGAGCGAACACGGAGTCGAACACGGAGCGGGAACGCGTCCCATCAGGGCCGAGCTGCCAGCATTTACATAACCAGAAGTCAAACAAGCTCTGCATTTCATTTTCCATGTGAATCCTCAGAAACATCTGAATTTCTGCTAATAAGAATATTTCTGGAGCAGAAACAGGATCTCAGTTTGACCCCAAGTCTAAAACTTTGGCTTGGGA
This sequence comes from Poecilia latipinna, assembly GCF_001443285.1. Classification (NCBI taxonomy): domain Eukaryota; kingdom Metazoa; phylum Chordata; class Actinopteri; order Cyprinodontiformes; family Poeciliidae; genus Poecilia; species Poecilia latipinna. The sequence goes on from NW_015113047.1 coordinate 268,486, forward strand.
ATAAAATCAACATTTATTATTAAATGTTTCCAGTATAAATCCATATTTCTATACTGAGATTATCAGTAAAAGCATCTTTTTCTGAATTAAAGCGGTGCAGCGCCTCTTTCCAGGCTCTAAATTTGGCCTGCAGTGAAGTATAAATACAGAGTATTATGGGATGTGTGGGGTTTCAAAGCCGCGGTACCCTGAAGTAGTCACGACTGTACGAGTGAAGTATGAAATATCCGACAGCGTTACGGTGGCGCTCTGGATGGAGATCAGGCTCAGCCAATCAGAACGCTTCCACATCATTGGCCAGGCCATCTCTTATCTGAGCCGAGCGGAGAGGCTTTCCCCACTAATGCCACCCGGTTGGCTCCATCCTTCATCCTTTGCTTCACCCCCAGCCTCCCTCCATCAGCTGAAGCTCCCTCTTCTTTCGCTCATCTACTGCACTTCATCTGCCTCTATCGCTTTTCATTTTTCAGTCATGCTCTTTTTCAGTTATTGGTTGCGCGTTGCTGAAGTGTGTGATAGGCCTCTGCGCCAGGGTGGAGAAATGGGTCTGGTCTCACTATAGATGGGTGGCAAATTCTAATGAATGTGTGTGAGAGCGTGGATGTGTGTCAGGAGACACTGGAAGAGTCCAGACCTCAGTTTTCCTTAGAAAGACAATCATGTTGGTCTGTTCTCACAGGAGGAGGTGAGGGAGTTCAATGTTGGGAAAAACTCCAACAAGACGGGTTTGAATTTTTCTTTTCTGAAAAACGGAAATAAAAACATTCCAGGAAGCAAACGGCAACATGTGTTCAGCTGAAAAGCTATTACTGCAGGTGTGGTTGTAATCTTTTAAAGGTTACGTGGACCGGTTCTGTTCTGGATGCTGAATGTGAGTGAGATGAACTCCAGGCATCAAGCAGCATATTAAAACCCGACTCCCCGTCATTCAGCGCTCGCCTGAGGACGCGCGTCCCTCATGTCTCCCCCCTTCATACGCAAATCAACAACAAATTCCCATTTATTTATTCTTGCACCATCTCAGCAGCAAATTGCTTTGTAAATGGCACAGTTCCCTCAGCCTCTTCTGTAAATACGATGTCATCGGCGGTGTTAATAATCCTTTTGTTTGCTTGACCAGGAGCTCTGCGGCGCCGCCCGTTTCCCTGATTCAATTACTGGGCTTTGAGGGGTGGGGAGAATGGGGGCCGGACCTCAGAGCCGCCATGTTAATGACATTCAAATTGATCACCGCCACATGTTGCTGCGGCGCGGCCCGTTTAAAACCGGGGCTAATGAAAAGAGGAGCTCTCCATTATGAAGAGCGTAACCAAACATGACACCACCTCACTGAAAGTACAAGACGGTCTGCTGAATGCTGCAGCCGCAAGGAGCTTAGCTAGTGGCGATTCACACCAAAAACGTTACGTCCCATAGGCTAAAGGTCCGAACATAAAACTGAATAAAAACACAGAATAAAAAACAGAATAAAAAAAAAACAGAATAAAAGCACAGAATAAAATAACAGAATATAAAAAACTAATAAAAAAACAGAATAAAAAAAAAAAATGAATAAAAACACAGAATATAAAAAACCCAAATAAAATAACAGAATATAAAAAAACGAATAAAAAACCCAAATAAAATAACAGAATATAAAAAAACGAATAAAAAACAGAATATAAAACAGAATAAAAAAACTGAATAAAATAACAGAATAAAAACACAGAATATAAAACGGAATAAAAAAACAGAATAAAAACACAGAATAAAAACACAGAATATAAAAAACCCAAATAAAATAACAGAATATAAAAAAACGAATAAAAACACAGAATAAAAAACAGAATAAAAAAAAAACTGAATAAAAACACAGAATAAAAACACAGACTAAAAACACAGAATATAAAACAGAATAAAATAACAGAATAAAAACACAGAATAAAAAAAACAATAAAACACAGAATATAAAACACGCAGCGACTCTAAGAGCCTTTTCTTAAACCTGCATGGATTTTATGTCAACACTTCACTCTTACTGCTCAGTTTTTTTATTTTTCTCTATTATGTCTATATATTATTTGCTTTCATTTCCACTTTTCTGCCGTTGAATCAGAATTTAAACATTTTCTGACAATAAATAAATTTCTAACTAACTTCTAAATCTGAATGAGATTCAGTCAGGACCAAAAGTGGATTTTATTTTCACAATGTCCTTTTTTCATATATATAAACAAATCCACTCAGGCTGCTCCTATTGGACAGATACGGAGGGGGCGGGACAAAGCACAGACCAGGAAGTAAACAAACATGGACTCCTGGTTGCTGCTGTTATTCCACCTGCAGTGTTAAAGTATGATTAGAGAGTATTTATTCAGAGGAACAGATAATTTACATAAAATATATTCCTCATATTTAACACATTAAATGATGAAAATCAAACTGTTTTCCTTTGAAGTTGTTGGTGTTGATCTGTGATGTGGAGAGTTTGGTAGGAACCAGTTAAGTAAGTCCAAATGTACTGTTAGGAGTACTTTTACTACGCTGTACTTTTTACTGTTACTTTCATTCTGAAGTATCTACATTATTTCTAGCCCACAGAATGAAAGATAAAATTAATCTGCAGTTTATTACAGTTTCGTTTTTTATTGAAAGAATCTTTTAGTTTTTTATATAACTTGTAATTTTTGTCCTTAAAATACAAACATTTCCACAAACCTTCATGTTTTGCTCCATCTGATGATGTAATTTTGAAATATTAAGTGATTGATAATCTGATCAGTTATTCAGACTTTAACCAACTCTGGAGTGAAAATACATTGAAGTAGTGCTACTGTTGCAGTTCTGAGTGAAACACTGATTGATTGATTGATTGATTGATTGATTGATTGATTGATTGATTGATTGATTGATTGATTGATTGATTGATTGAACATGGCGTTGTAAAGTTTTCGGGGTGTGAGTACATGTGCAGACGCTGCTTCCTGCTACGTTTGGCTGCAGGCAGGTGCGACGGCGCGGCGGCATGTAGCCGAGTGAAGTTAATGCAGACGCAGGTGCAGAACAGCATGTCGATGAGCGCAGCACCAAATAACCTAAATGAGTCTTCAGGGAAATATTAAAGCTGCCAGGAAGCGCAGCTACTTCAGTCATTTTCATTATACCTAATGGGCCCTTGTTTCCCCACAGGGAAACCAAAGCTAAGGAATTAATTTGGCTTTTATCGACCGCCTGGTGGAGTTATCATCTTTACCTGGTGTTTTATGTCATCCTGGTTATTTAAGCTTCTCACCTTCAAACGTATAAAAGGAAAAATTGCCTCTAGTTTTAGTGATTTACTATTTTATCACTATAAGCTGTGCTAACTTTAGCCAATTAGATGGAAAAATGAACAGAGCTCTTATTGGACTTGCTATTCTATGATTTATTGCAGAGTATTTACTGAATAAGCCCAAAATTATTCATACCTCCAACAGTTTTAGATGTTTCTTCTGACCAGGACGTTTTGAAGCAGATTAGGGTGATGGAGAGGAGGCCTTCCAAAACTACAGTTGGAGCTAAATTTGGATTAAAATAATCAAAATAAGAGTTGGAAAAAAGCAAAAGGCTAATCAGCATTTAGAAGAAATGTTTTGAGTTCAGAACTGACCTTAGAAAGATAAAATGTAAATAAAAAAATTATAATTCATAATGATTTTAAAGCTAAATATAAAAGGCATATAAATATTTTTTCCTCATTACATATTTTTCAGACAATTCTGTGCAAATCTGCATTTTTTAATCTGATTTTATCTAATTTTAGAACTGTCCAGTCTTATTTTTTCCCCCTGAATCAGTCTTTCTCAAACTGTGGTTCCCGGACCACTGGTGGTCTGCGGGCGCCCCCTAGTGGTCCGCCAAGTACTGCATGTAAACGACCATTTAGAGCTAGCTTAGCAAAGGATTGTGTTAAAAATAATGATGGAAACTGGATTAAAACTCAAAAGAAGAGCTGTAGATATTGGTGGATTGGTACTTTTAGACAATCTGCTACATTAATACAAATAAATCTCCAATATATCATAACCAGTATTAGAAACCCTCCAGGTATTCCTTCTTTAAAGCTTGATAACATTTCTGATGGTTGGATTCTCCGCCACAGCCACGTTTATCACTAATGCCTGTTGATGCATATTCAATACATACCAAACACCTCTAATTTGCAAACATTTTATCTTCTTTTTGTGCCGTTTTCCTACAACAACCTCAGACAGAAGGTCTCAGTGAAACGCTGTCATCCCAGCAGCTCCCAGTAATGAACTGGTCAATACCAGCCTCAGGGCTGAACGGGACACACTGGCAACAAGGCAACTGTTGACTCTAAATCACAGAGATGGACAATGTTTACAGAGACAATGTCCCCCACAGGAGGAAGAGGAGGGTCTCCTTCATCTTTAATTCTTCCTCAGCGAAGAGACGGATGAGGAGGCCGGTCTGCTCCCAGATGGGAAGCGTCTGTGAGCCTCCATTTAATAAAACGGCATTACCTCCAATAGCGCTCAGCCAATCAGAAAGCCATTCAGCCGTCATGTGACGTGTAGGAAATATAGCCCATCTCATAAAGTACTTTTACATCACAGCCTGCCCGATGAGAGCAATATCATCACATTTATGAGAAAATAATGATTTCTTCTCTGAATTTATGAGCATCTAGTAGAGAAAAGGCTTCATAAGAATTATATCAGTATGAGGGAAGAGGAGGAAGACGAGGGAAGAGGAATCCCTCCCTTTAATTTGTTTTTCCCCTCAAGGGAATAAATACAGCTCTGTAATATCAGGCATAAAAGTCAGACTTGTCGACGAAGAATAGGCCAATTAGTTGAGCTACGAGGAGATGAAACGGAGGAATCAAAGCAGATCAATGAGGGAGATTCACTGCAGCTCTGCAGCCGCGATCAATACGAGCTGGGAGACACGGCGTGATTAGAGATTGCTGGGTCACAGCTAAAGTGTTCATAATCAAGAGGCAAACTTTCATAAGAGCAGCGCCTGGCGAGGACGCAACATGGAGTCCATCATCATCCACCGCCGCTGCAGAGCGGAGGCGGCAGAGGAAGGAGTTCCTGGCCACAGGAAGTTTATGATTAACCGCTTTTAATTTCAGACAAAAAAAAAAGGCGACTTTGTAAATAAACATCCTGCTGCATGGAGGAGCTTTATTAAACCTTAAATCAGATAATTACACAAACTGCAGTTATGAAATTCTAATTTTGATCATTTCTCCAAAACCAAATGACTGGATCAGAACCAGGGCCACACCTAACACCTGCAGGACCCGGGCCGCGAGAACCAGGCTGGACACCACTGGGAGGTCAGACTCTTCTGGCAGCAGCTGCTAGCTATGCTAATGCTACCAGCTAATGCTTGTTGCAGATGTTTGCTAGTGCTAATGCTAATGCTATGCTTAGACGAACAGAACAACCTTTGTGTTATTTTTACTCCATGCGGTGATTCTCTCCATGAAACGTCTAATTTTCTATTCAGTAGTTTGTGTTTTTTTAATAGAATCAACAAACTTATGAAGCTACATTACAGCTAGCATGCTAAAGATGAAATAAAAGATGTTTTATTTGGAAGATGAAGAGAACTTCTTTGTGTTTTCATATTACTGATTCCTCTTCCTGTATTTGCTTATTTCTCCAGTTGCTAGTTTGTTTATTTCACTAAAATCAGCTTGCAGAAACTTTTAATTGATGGATTGCACTCTGACAGAATCTCCATTGTCTTTTTTTTCACACATTGTTTTTTTTTTTACTGTTTTTGTTACAGAATGAAGACCAAGATTAGCATCAAAGCTGTCACTTGGTTCCTTAAAAGCGATGAATGTGAAAAGACTCGTTCCAATTATCCAGTGTTTCTCGCACAAATTTATTCTCAGCAAACTGAGAGAAGCTCATTATCAACATATATGGAGGGTAATGGGACACTAAAACCCTGCGCAACAAGAGGAAAATATATTCAAGCACACTTGTGTGGAACCCAATCAAAATGTCTCATTAGAATGATTTCAGCTTAATGGTTTCCCGCAGAAATTGATCAATTAAACACTGTCATGAAACAAACCGCGTCGCATCCATCATGAGGACCAGCATCCAGTGCTGAATAAGTAGTGACCAGACGCATCAGCGAACCAATTAATCAGTGCGACCCAACGAGATGACGCCCCCCGCCAGGCTGCAGGCTCGGCCCACTCAGTCCATTTGGTAGCTAACAGCTGACTGAGAGGTGAAACCAGGCTATTATAATGTCATTATGATGTCAGCTTCCATTGCGCTGAGTAAAGTAAGGGTCTGCAGCGGCCGGCGGCTCCCTCCAGCCACTTGTCACCAAGTGTTTTACCCTGGTCAGACATCAGTTCCTCCGACGCGCCGTCCCCCTCCCGTCCTGCTCCGGATTCGTCCCCTGGGTGTGAGCTCTCGTCCAATCACACGCAGCATAAATCCATAACTTGTGCTCTCCTCTGGCCCCCAGGAAAACACAATAAACTGCTCTCATCTTTTATGCATGATTTTTCTGTAGCTCGCTGCGCTCTGGGTGCGTATCAATCATCAGCGGGACGCTGCGGGGCGACGCAGACAGGCGGCAGGAAAGAGCGACGGCGGCTACAAAACATACACGGTGGCACAACAAGGCGAAATGAAGAGTCCCGTTTCTGTTTCCGGTGACTTGGATTTCTATTTCAATTTCATCTGGTGCCTCTCCCTCCTCCGCCTCCTCACATCGCTGCTCAGACTGACCTGCCCGTCCCGCTCAGCAGAAGGACAGATGCATGTTTGTGTTTGAAGAGACATTTTCTCCCCTGGGCTGAAGGCTCGCTTTTCCTACTCACTTCAGAGTGGTACGCCCTGCAAACATATGCAGAACTGCTCTGCACGGCTTCATCGGCATGCTAACATATTCAGAGACAGTCAGAGCGCAGCTGGCTCACTGTGGAGAGGGCAGCGGTCAGACCGCCATGCAGCCGGATGGATGACTCTGCAGCTGCAGAACGTTCCCGTTCAGGTTGCAGCTCCGGTTTGGAGAACGTTCCTTTGCTGCAAAACGCAGCGCCGCTTTCAACAACCTGCAAATATTCATGCAGGAAACTGAGCTCCAGTCAAAACTCTTTATGATTAACATCTGATTTACTGAAACTAAAACTCACCAACATCTAGGCTCTACTGTCCAAATTCCTCTGGAGCCACTTATAGATTCATTTATAGATCAACATTTCATATCCATTTTACAGTCATTTTAACATTATTTACAAAATCACATGTTTTTTATCAGTGGTTATATTTATACTCATATTTAACACTTTGAGAAGCTGGTCAATAAATTAGAATCTGCTCATCCACCTGAAATACGACAAACGGACAAGTAACTTCAGGAAGATGTAGGAGTTTGTTTCAATAATTCCTTAATATTGATGAAAACGTGGTTCACTAATAACACGGTTAAATTATTTTGTTATAAGTGAATTTAACTGCTAAAGTAGCTGCTTCTGTTTCACTACTAAGGAATTATTTACTTAAACTCCTACATGTTGCTGAAAAGTTACTTATATGTTATTTTGTTTCTTATTTCAAGTGTACTAAGATATTTGCACTATAATTCTGGGTGTTTTGGTCTTTTTGCTGCCACACAACACATTTACGCTACATTATGTTTCTGCAATAAAAATGTCATTTCAAATCTTTTTCCCATTTTCAGCTGAATGACAGAAAGTCGAGTTTCTGTTTTACCTGGACATAATTTTCTTTTTGTTCTGACTAAATGATCTGAATGTTTGCAGATTTAATTCGGGTTTCGCTGCATGAATATCACCACAAACTTCAGTGACATGAAGGACGTTGAGACCAGAAGGAACATCATTTATGTGCCTTTGAAGTTTTTATTAAAAATACAATGCAAAATGTAACGTATATCAGGCTTGACTTTATAAAATCAGATGGTCACATTATGGGAGCTACATCATGTTTTTAGTGGTTCAGATGGATTTAATTCAACTTTTTTTCAGAACATATTTAAAAGTGTCACTAAGGTTCATTTTATTTTAAGTTGAAATAAATAAAGTTGGGAGTAGAGCATTCAGTCTCTGATCTGATCTCAAACTTTCTGTCATTTTTTTGCATTTTAACTGTTTTAAGCTGAAAGGTTAATATTCTTAATTAAATATATTCACATTATGAAGTCAGAGAGTTTAACTGACAGCTTTGCTCTGTATTCATCTCTTAAGCTACGAAATGAAAAGATTAAATGAATGAACCTAAAAACTGACAAATCATCTTGTAATTTAAAGCAGGAGAAAATGCCAGACACCGACTCACTGCGTCCGACAGCCACATCTCCCACATGCAGGACCGTTATTTCCACACAGCTGATTCTGACAAGTGTTTAGGAGGAAAGTTGTTTCAGAAGAAAGGCAGCGCTCTGCATAACCGCCCGGCATGCAGGTGCTCATTATTCTGATCCACAGCCCTACAGGCCAATGCATCACAAACAATCAGTCAATCAGATGCTCTTTTCGTCATGCTTTTAACCGACCCATTTGTCACCCTTCACCCGCCGTTTCTGCATGCCGTGCACAGCAGCAATGCAGATAGAAAACAAAATGTTTTGCACTTCTAATGGATCAGTGTGAGGCTGAGGTGTTTAAAAGCCTCGGTGGAACGGCGGCGAGTGAGTTGGCAGGTACTGAGTGGCGGCAGCAGGGAGGCCAGATTACAGGGGAAGACGTCGTCTTCGTCCCTCAAGTAATAACAGCGAAATGAGACTGACATTTCACTCTGCAACAACACACACACACACACACATATACATATATACAGTACACACACACCCAGATAGATACACACACACACACACACACACACAGACACACAGATACACACACACACACGCACACAGATACACACACACACACACACACACACAGACTGGGCTAAGACAGCAAAGGTTCGGCACCAACACAGGAAACGGCGGCCACACAAATAATGGAGACAGAAAAAGATCTGAGAAACGAACAGGTTCACTGAAAAGGCCAAAAATCTAACAACATTTTCTACAATAGTCTCGTTCAGTCAGAGGCTTTAAACCAACTCTGTGTTTCTACCGGGTTTCTAATGAGACATTTTCTCTGGATCATCTTTGATCAGCAGGTCAAAGAAATGATCCGAATATCTGAAGTGGATTACAGAGAATCCAGCACTAAACTGAGCATCTCATTCTTGTTTTAAAGTCATAACTGCATTTTCCTTTGGTATGAGAGCATTTAAAAGAAAAAAACAGAAACATGTCAAAGTCCGTCATGTTTAGAAATGTATCAATATTTACAGGTTGTTTTAGGAGGTAACCTCCTATTTAAGTTTAAATTGTATTTTATTTTCAACCAGTTTGCAAAACTTCCAGTGTGATTTCCACTCTGCACATTCCTCAGATTTTATTCCTTTAATCGTGGAGGGAAATCCGTCCCAAACAGCCGAAGGAGGAAAAGGAAAAACAAGGAAGTGGATAGAAAGAGTTATTAAGCGCATATTAATGTTTGTTCTCCCCTCTCTGGAGATCGGCCCGCCGCTACTTTAAGCATGAATTCTTAATCTCACACCAAACAATGTCTAATTCCTCCCCAGAACGCGAGGAGGAAGTCAGAGCCGGAGAGACGAAACGGAAAAAACGGGAAAAAAGGAAAAGACTCAAATGTCACAGAGGCAAAGCTGGGATCCTAATAAAGCCATGCAAATAGCAATTAGCTGAGCCAATAACCTCTGAGTCAATACCAGCCCCTCAGAATACCCCACCGCCTGGCTCCTGGGGTCAAAGGTCACGCTGTGATTAGAGCTCCAGCTCGAGTCAATAGGTCACATAACTGTGGTCGGAAAAAGAGCAGAAATATTTGCAAGAATAAAAGCTTTTATTGCTGCAAGACTTCCTGTTTGCACATGTGATCACAACAAGAAGAGATGAAACAGATGAAGAAGAGGAGTGATGGAGGGATGAAGAACATCAGCTGCAAAACGACAGAAGTGGAGAAAACGATCCGAGTGATAAAAAGGAAATCAGTTCAACATGAAACATCTGATTTCTGTCAAACTTTAAATCACTAATAATCACTTCTGACTCAAACGCTTTGCACACGACTCCACTGCTGAAGAAAACAGCATTTCATTTCTCTTGTGTTTCTGAATTTGGGTTTGAAAAGCTTTGAGAGTTTAAATAATGTCTGCAGGAATGACAGAAGTCCACATCCAGCCAAGGTTTGGTCCAGGAAGCGTCACGGCGACTGGCTGAGTTCTGCCGTCTGGATCCGGATGTTTAGGGAATAAATCCACTGAGAGGAAACTGGAGAATCCCAGCTGGGACTGTTTCAGAATCATTAACATTTACTGTTGATTCGTCGCCAACAATAAAAGCTGATTCCACTTTTTAAAATAATAATCTAATTACTGAACCCATTTTTTGAGGACATCCGGTTGAGAGTCCAGGTCGCATCAGAAAAACATTTTCTTATTGGAAACACTTAGAAAATATTGTTATTGCATCAACTGAGAGCAGCGTCTCTGTTTGAAGCTTTTCCAGTCAAGACGCCGAGCCTTGACTATTTATTTTGATGTCATTTTTCTCAAAGACGCCTGGCACAGAAACAACATCTAAGCTCCAACAACAGCTTTGTACTAATACTTTTACTTCTCTGGAGATAAAATTAGCAATGGCAATTAGCGGTGAAAAACAACCCTGGGTTTGCGTGCAGCCGTGTGTGTTTTCAGCTGAAAACAAGGCAGAACAAGGAGGAGTGACAGGTGCAGCGGCTGCTCTCCTCCCAGGAAACAAACCTCACAGCAAGACCAAACAAAGACCAACAAATATCACCGTGCAGCTCCTGATTGTGTGCATGACAAAAGGTGCAAATTTCACTCCAGTCCCTGGAAGAGCATCATGCCTTCACACATTTTCCACCTCCACACTTACGACGCGCGCTGAATAGATTCGCAGGGAAGCGAACGAGACTTTGGCCTGAGGACTGAGCTGCTCTTCTTGGCTGATGTCAGAAGAAACTCCTGAAATCACAACATGTTTATTCCTCTGAGTAACTGCAGCCTTTTCTTTACTGCTCTGTCCTTTCAGATCCACATTCTTCAGTCGGTCGGTCGGTAAAAACACCTCGGATATCCAGAGACGTCCATGTTCTCGCCTCTTCAGCCAGTTTGGTTCTGCTGAACATTTGCTCCCATGTTTGTGCCGAGTCAGCCGGTGCTGACCCACTTTCTGGGACGGGCCAAAGATTAGGATGTAAATCACCTTTGGTGTCGTCCAGCAGAACCGAGTAGACGGATCATTTCAGGTTTGTTGGTGACCACTGAGCGTTTCGACCTGATGTGTCCTCGGACGTTTCGCCTGGGATGAAGCAGAGATGTCTGGGTTCCCACCTCTGATATGTTCTTGTCTTTGGTCGCGTTTTTTTAAGCACATTTTCAGACATCGTTTTAGAAACAGTTGATGGCAAAATTAAAATAACTTCCTGAATTCCTGCAGCACCAGAAACATGAAACCTTCCAGCTGGGAGGAGCAGCTCATGCTTGCAGAGCTGCAAACGTTTCAACATTTAATGATCATTTGCTCCAAACCAATAGATGGAAACACATAATTCACATTTTCCTTTTGGTTCTGTTTTGCATCATTTCAAAAGTCAGTTTGAAACCTGCATCTCAGCTGGATGGAAACGTGTCTCGGTCACCAGGGAAACGGAGACGTTCAGAGCTTGAGCCGTGTTGGTGTCCGTCCGTCTCCATCATGGATCAACGTTTACCGGAAGAAAACCTTTTAATCACCAACCTGGACTGTTTTCATTACTGGTATTAAAAGTCATCTTCACTTCATCGTGATCGTCTTTCTATCAGGATTGGCAAATTTCACACATTTATTTTTTGCTGTGGTTTTATTTTGTTTATAACGTGTGTTTTTCTCCCAGGGCTCAGTAAATGTATTTAAATGAAACCGTCTGCAAAAGAAAAATCATTGCATGGTTGAAGTGATTAGAGCTCATAAAGCACATTCAGCCGGTGATGAAGGGTCACAAATGAAAGCTGAACAGATTACCATCACCTGGCCAAATCACCATGAGAACGCAATCAACCATTCGAATCCAGAAACATTTTGTGTAAACATATTTTCACATGCAAAACGTTTAAACCCCAACAATCTGCTGGATGTCAACATAAACTTCTCTGAATTATCGTCTAAAAGCAGCAAAGACAAAGGCAGAAATGAATTAGTGGTGATCAGATTTTAGTGTTTAAATGGCGATAATGGCCGGCGCTCTGCGCACAACGGGCCGGCCACGTTTGATGATGGCATAGAGGCAGCCATGCAGGGCGGCATGAAGCCTGGGGCGCCGCAGCAGACAGAGAAAACGATGGGCGATTTCTGAGGAAAGCTTCAGAGTGTTTACTGAAGGCAGAGAAAAGCAAAACGTGGGAGTTTGTCCCTCAGTGGATTTCTGGAATATTTTATTTCATCTTCTTCAGAGGAGGAAGAGCTTTCAGCTGCTGCAGCGTCTCCATGACTATCGCTCCTGATGCTCACACCGCACTCCGGCGTCTCGCATGTCCCAGCATGTTAATGTTTCATAGATTTTCTACGGCCTGGTGTTAAAAAAAAGCTTTGACTTTGTTTTGCATCTCAGCCGCTGGGAATTAAATAAGGAAACAAATAAATCATAAAACTGGAAAAATTAAAACTGAATCGAAAAACAGAAACAGAAACAGAAACATCCTCCACACTGTGGATCTCTGCTGTCACTGCCGTGTGTCCAACTTATTTAAACTCTGGAAACAAGTTTAAAATCCATCTGACTGACAGGATGAGCGTTAATCTGAGAGATTATATGTACCGACGACAGACAAATTCTCAAACAGCAGATGGCGCCTCGTGGTTAGGTACAAAACACACAAAACAAACAAACACAAAACACACAAAACACACAAAACAAACAAACACAAAACACACAAAACAAACAAACACAAAACACACAAAACACACAAAACAAACAAACACAAAACAAACAAACACAAAACACACAAAACACACAAATAAACAAAACAAACAAAACACAAACAACTCTTCAACCAGCGTCCATTTATTTCTATAAAACGTTAAAATGTTTGCGTATCAACGTCCACCAGATGAAAACATCGTTCCGATGATGCATCCAACCGGCCATGACTCAGCCAGGTGGAGCCTCCGTCTCAGGTCTTTATTCCCTCTGCACACAGAAATGTTTCTCTGCTTCTAGCAGCATTATGAACATTAAAAATCTGATTTTAAAACTGAAAAACATTAAAAGCATTGCTCCTCTGAAGCTAACGTTCACTCTGACTCACGATTGTTCCCACATCCACATGAACAGAAATGATTCTGTAGGAATTAATCCTGACACCAACAGTTCAACAGAGACTCAGAGTTTTAATTAAAAACCTTGAGCAGCAGCAGAGAGCAGGCAGAGAGGAGCCGGCGCGGCTGCTTGGCGATGTCAACCTCCTGGATACGAGTGGAGCAAATGAGGAGGAACCAGTCACTGCTGCAGACAGGCAGCTGAACAGACGAAAAGGCAGGGAGCCGGCTGCGGCTGGGGGTGTTATTGTGAGCCAGACGTGTGATGGCAGAATCTGGTGCTGGATGTCACTTTGGAACAATCAGGACTGACGTCCCAGGTGGAGAGCTGAGGGAATCTGCCTCGGAGAGCCGCAGCGTTTCCAGCCTAATCTGACTTGTAAATAAAAACTGGGCCAAAAATGGAAATACCTGAAGGAGTTCTTCAGGACGGCGCCGGGTCAGAATACCAGGCTTTTAATCACAACATGATGTTTACACCGAAAGACAATCATCATAATATTAATGCAGGGAATAAAAGCAGGCCGGGCTGAAGGTATCGATTAGTTTGGTTATCGATTATCCTGACCACAGATTCTCAAGATTCTTCATTTAAACTTTTAACGCAACATTTTAATGCAAATAATCATTTTAATTCCTTTTTGTAATAAGATAATAAAGATCTTAAAATGCACCAAGAGCGTTTCTTCAGTGAGGCTCAACCATCTGATTCTGCAGCTAAAAACCAGAAAATGTTCAGAAGAAGCTAAAACTGAGGAGTTCTGGCAGATTTACAGACAATCAATGTTTTTATCTAAATGTAAAAACGCTGAATAATTCTGCAGCAGCTGCAACGATGCATCAAGATGGACGACAAGCTTCAGGAAATGATTCCAAACCAGAGAGGAAGAGAATCACGTCTGGAGAAAAGCAAACATCTCACAGCAACAGAGAAGCACGGTGGTGGAAGAATGGTGATCTGGGCTTTTCTTATGCAGAGGACTCAACAAAACCCTGATAAATTATTCTAGACTAAACCAGACAATGATCAGAAACGCAGCTACAACAGAGCAGATGAAGACAAGAGTAGCTGTGCATTGGCCTAGTCAAAGCCCAAACTTCCACCTGATTGTTAAACAAAATGTCTGCAAACTGTGTTGATATAATCAGTTATTGAGTTTTTTATGGTTCTGCTCAAGAGAAGGAAGCAGAGAAAAGAAATAAAGAATAAAAAGATGAGAACCGTTTAATGTTCAGCTGCTTTTCTCCCTCGTCTCTCCATCCGTTTCTATTTTCATCCCTCTGCCTCTCCGGTATTGTTCTCTCCATCAGCAGTTGTCATGACGAGGCTGTTTATTTCTAATGGTTGACATTTCGCCCCGTGCTTCTCACCTGAAAGAACGCGCCGGGATGAATGCTTTGCACGTTTCAAAGGAACATCTCGTTATTAGCCGACGCTTCCGCATCCCAACGCCCAGATAAACACACACACACACACACACACACACACACACACACACACAGCAGAGCGTGGAGAGGAGAGCACACTGGGGCGCAGAGGTGCGTTTAAAAATGGAAAGATCTATGGGGCTTCTTAACCTTTCATCTGTGAGCCGAGGAAAGCGAGTTTCTGACTCCCACATCATGTTCAGCCCTCAGCTGCTTCCTCTCCTCCCTCGTCTGAGGAATCGAATTATAGCTGGGATTAATAAAAAGATGTGGCTCTGGTGGAAATGTGTGCTAATGGGCTACAGGCCAATCACCGAGGCTCTCAGGGACGATTCACAGCCATTCTCTCTTTCACCTCCTTTCTGCTGTTTCAATCTTCTGTCTCCTTTGTAATCATTTTCTCATCTCTCTTGCTTTGTCTCTGATTTGCCTTTTCCATCCCTATTATTCATGTAATCATAACTCCTCCTGCTTCGCTCCACCTTTAAAAATATCAGAAATTGTTTTCTTCTAACCAGGATGTGAAATTCTGACTGAGTTTCCTCATAAAGATCAGACATGTCAGCAATCCCTCCGTCAGGATTGAAGAAACATTAGCTGCTTCTCCGTTTAACATACAATCGCACAATTTTTAAAATAAATTTGTTTAATGGAAACAAACCAACTTCAAAAAAACATTTGTTTTTTTTAAATCAAGCCATATTGAAATGGATTTATTTAGTAAAACTGCAATGGAAACTGTTTTACTTCACACAATCACATGATCAACAGATGGCTGTTACTACTGGAAGAAACGACAAAGAAGACGGCAGGAAGTGGCAGGAGGAACAATTAAAGAGATTCTTATGATGTTAATATGAGAGAAACATTTATGAGATGCTATCAAATTAGCAAGGAGCTAAATGTCCAAGTTTCTCTGCAATGAAGAATTAAAGCAAAAAGGAAGCGATGGTAAATGAATGTGATCTATATTTTATATTTTATTCTGCGATGCGACTGTAAGGATCCAATAAAATGTTATCAGATGGTGTTGGGTGGCTGCAGCAGCAGTCTGAGGAACTCTATCAAATGAAAACATTTGTTCAGCAGAGATAGATAAGCCAGCAGTACAGCTGGGAGCGGGTCGATACGCCGGCACATAAAAACAGGATTTACCAGAAATGGATTAGATAGCTTCCCTCTAAACTGGATATTGCAATTGACAGGTGGGGCAGGATCAAAACTGGCACCGTGTGAGATCCTGCCAAGGTTCGCTCAATTCCCATCAATTCAACCGGACGTGGAATTTGTCCATAGGTGCCTGATCCAATTCGCAGCCCTGACGTGGACGAGGAGGGGAATTGAACAGAGGCTGAAAGCAGCAGCAGCATTATTGGTGTTTTCCAGGGAGAAGGCCACTCCGAGGCACCTGCACACCTTGTAGGCTGCCAGGCCCCATTAGAGGGTGACAAACAGACGTCCGGTCGGCTCAGCGCTGTCAGCCGGCCGTAATGAAAGACACATCAGCCTCAGAAAAGCAGAGGAGGAACAACAACAGGCCATGCAGCGACACAAACACACTTTGAGGCTAATGGCTTAAACGCAGCAGCAGCGCGCTGCAGAGCGCTGCGACGCCAGGAAGGAAAGTCTTCCAAACTACGTAATGAGGTGGAGACGGAGCATAAAGACACAAAGAGCGACTGAGAGCCAGCAGACAAAAGCAAAAGAAGACAAACCAGAGCAGACAGTCGTGTAAAATCTAATGAAACAGAAAAAACGTGCAGGACGGATGAACACGGGCCGGGCCTCTGCCAGGCCTCACTGAGCTACATGTGTCGGTGCCACACCATTAAACAGCAAAATACAACATCAATAATTATCTCTGCTGCATCGCTGCCACATGATTCAGTGGCCCTAATAAAGGCCCCACATAACAAAGCATCCATCTCTGGCGCGGCGCCGTAATAAAGCTGCTTTGCAGCGATTTTACTCCCTTTACAACGAGGCAGCAAACAACCATGGATGACATCAGGCAGCAGCAGGTGCAGCTTATGGATGGAGCCGTTTTGGAGTCCTGTCATCTGGAGCTGCTGATGGAGGAACCAGGCTGATAGTGTCACTCACTGTCCCGGGCGCTCCGCAGTCTGCCCACAGAAGAGGGATGAGGCTCGACTGTGTCCGCGGGGAAATGTGTTTTCTCTGCATGGATGTGGAGCCGGAGTAAGCATCCTTATCAAATCTATATTTCTTCCTCAGTGATGCCCTGAAAAGAGGAAAGACTCATGGAGAGGGAGCGAGCGCAGCAGCTGGGGGTTATCGGATTGATTAATTTAATGGCCTTTGTGCCACATCTAAGGAGGCTCTTTTCACTGCTGTTGGCTCTCAAGTCAGCCGGGGAGAAGTTGGAAAGTTATTAACTCCAAACTCCTCTCTGAAATAGAATAAGTAGGAGTGAGAATCAGATGGAGCAGAACCAGACAGGAAGCGGCAGAGCTGTGACGTCCTGGAGAAGCAGCTCTGCAGCCCAAACAGCGATTCTGCAGGTTCCACCAAAACTATTTAAGGGTTTTTAAAACCATCAGCAACGAAATGTAAGAGCTGCTTCACAAAACAAGCTTTTTATCAGAGAAAGAGACGAACTTCATCCAGAAAACAGCCAATAAATTTACACTTTACCCACGATAGATGTGAAGAGCCAGATAGTTAGCTAGTTAGCGTAGCAGCAATGATTATGTTTGCAGGTGACTCAAACATTTGCCTGACAGAAAAGTTCTGCAAGAAAATAATAAATATGAGATTAAAAAGTCCTGCCATGACAAAATGTACGACTGGAGATCAAGTTGAATTTAGGAGATTTTACAGTTTTAATTCAGACAAAATAATTAAAAACCTTTTAAGGACAAGTTTTTCCTCCTCCATCCAAAATATTTCATTTTCCAATAACCTCCATCATCATGCAGAGTGTTTATGCAGGGTTTGGCTGCAGGGTTTGGCTGCAGGGTTTAGTTGCAGGGTTTGGCTGCAGGGTTTAGTTGCAGGGTTTGGCTGCAGGGTTTAGTTGCAGGGTTTAGTTGCAGGGTTTGGCTGCAGGGTTTTGTTGCAGGGTTTGGCTGCAGGGTTTAGTTGCAGGGTTTGGCTGCAGGGTTTAGTTGCAGGGTTTGGCTGCAGGGTTTAGTTGCAGGGTTTGGCTGCAGGGTTTAGTTGCAGGGTTTGGCTGCAGG
>NW_015113047.1:290655-294382 GCF_001443285.1 Poecilia latipinna
TGCAGGGTTTAGTTGCAGGGTTTGGCTGCAGGGTTTAGTTGCAGGGTTTAGTTGCAGGGTTTAGTTGCAGGGTTTGGCTGCAGGGTTTGGCTGCAGGTCCTCTCCCTGACATTTCCGATGCTCTTTAAAAGCAACACAGCTGACATCATCACTGCTTCCTGTCGGGTCAGAGCTTCGCTCTAAACGCCACTCAGGAATGTGGATGAGTGGTGAAATGGTGAAAGGCCAGGTTAATGCAATCAAGTATTTCTGTACCAGTAATGGCCGCCATGCGAGGGTCCTCGACACGCCCACACGGCCCATCTGTGAGCGGCGTAATGGGCCTGGATGGTTCTGCTGTGTGGGCTCTGCTGCTTCATGACATTTCAGAGGGACCAGAGATCAGATCATCAGGGGATTAAAAAACTCAGCTTATCATTTTTATTTCTGTTTTACGGCACAAGTAAAGCAAAACAAAGAATGAATGTTCAGATTTAAGAGCCAATAAATGAGACATGAGGTTTATCTCCTCTTATTCTACAGGCTGATTCTGATCCACATGATTCATTTTTAAGTTTTTACAAAATTCATCATCAGATGTATAGATAATAATATAATGGAAATTCAGTGACAAACCACGGATTTTTATACAAACATTTCTTCCTGAAATCAGAGTAAAATTTTACTTTTTAATGTCTCCTGGATCAGTACTTCTGTATTCTCTGGCTCTGGTTCTGCTGGAGGTTTCTTCCTGTTTCAGGGAGTTTGAATCCAGAGGGAATGAAAACTGAGTCTCCATTACAAATTTATACAAAACTTTAACACTCCACTGATGTCGAAAAGCACAATTTCACAGTTGCTGCATTTCCATTAAATAAGAAACTTAAATCAGATGTGAATAAGTTTGTTCCTATGATGTCACTAAAAACATCATCCTAAAACTACTTCCTGTTATTTTCTTCTTCATGGTTTGCTCCAGTGGCAACATCTGGTTGTTGATCATGTGACCAACTTAAAAAAAAAAACTTCATCCAGCAGCAAAACTTTTATAAAAACCCAGTTTGTTGCGTTTATATTGAGCTGATTTATTTTCAAAATGTGAAATTGTTCATATGGTCGATGGAGACGCAGCAAACGACTCAGAGCTCTGCTGGGTTTACAGAAAACTTTCCAAACTAATTTAAAAATGAACTGATGTTTGATCAGGATTCAGATGAATTTATCGACATGCTGAGAACAGATCAGAGCTGCTCCAGAACCAACCAATAAAATCCCAGAAATGGGTTTTAATCCTGGTTTTATTGTCTTAACTTTCTGAAGAAGCCGACTCTCAACTGAACCCTGCTTGCTGCTCAAAGTGTGGGAACTGTTCCTGACCCTGTGAAAGGTGGCGCCCTCTGTTGTTCAGGCAGATTATTTAGAAACCCAAACAGCTGAAACCATTGACTTTAATCATTCATCTTCCCGTCAGAGCATGAAATACTGAAGGTTTAACTTTGCAGCTAATCTCCTGAACGTCTGGGATGAATTTATCAAAGCCAGCGATGGAGCGGGTGTTGATGGTGTAAAATGGTGTCCAGTAGCAGTAAACCTACAGCTGCCGGGGCTTACGTCAGTCAGCAAACGAACACGCAGCACACAAGCACACACCGCGGGGGGCTAAAGGAAGACGATCGACTTCCTCCGACTGCAGGGGTCCTCATTACAGCAGGGAGTGGGAGGAAAGAGACGCGGCTTGGCATGTGAAGAAAGCAACACGGGGGCAAGACACCGGGTCCTGTTGCGTCAGTCTGCCTCCTCCTTATTAGTCGCCCTGTGGGTTTACATGTGCAGCTGACCGTGGGGCTGAGGCGCCGTCCGCCTGCAGCCGCTGCACTGACAGCGCTGTATTTGTTCGCCTGGGGCGAGACGTCGGAGGGAAGATCCACCTGCTGGCTCTGCTGATGTCACCTGAGCAGATCTGACTCCCCTCAGGCTCCTGCAGAGGAAACCGCCTCCACGGCTTCCTCTGCAGCTCAGGGAGGAGGGTCAGAGTTCAGCCGGGTTTACCAACCAATCAACAACCAAAGCTGGTTCAGAAAGAGTCTCAGGTTTTATTTAACCCAGATTAGGTGCAGCCTACTTATCTTCATCAGGATCTTGAATATTTTGAGGCTTTTAATGACTTGAACTTTCTCCAGAGTTGAAAGATGAAAACTGTTTACACAAAGCTTCAAGATGTTTGAATTTATTTTGATTTTCCATATTTGACATCCATCAGGTTCAGATTGGGAGGAGACGGTTCAGCAGTTTTCATTGTTCTGTTGTGTTCAAGTTTCAACAATGTTTTGGACAAAATTCAGAAAAGGTTTAGAATTTCATAAGGTATTTAAGATTTCTGGATGTTTCTGGATTTATTGCGTAATAAAAATGATTATTTTCTTAGTGAACTGAAAGCTTCATTTATGGCCTTTAGATGAATAAAATCTGTTTCCAGAATCTTGCCGGTCAGAGTGAAATCAAACGGTATTATTCCTGTACATGTGACAGGCTAAACTATTTTAATGTTGAATTTCTGCTGTTTTATGGGTCAGGGACCTGAACCCAGCAGAAACGTGTTGCTGTCAGAGGATTCTCCGTGTGCAGGTGTGGGTTCTCTCTGGGTACTCCAACTTCCTGTCCAGGTTGGACATGGAGAGGACAAACAATGTCCCCAACAGACGGATGTTTTCATCTGGTTAGTTGGTTAAAAGCATCTGTTTGTCAAACTCTTTGTCTGCTAAATGACATCTCCAGTAATCAGCTGGAGCTCAGAAATGTTTATGGTCTCCGTGGAAACCCAAGGCCAAGACGCAGCTGCCGTCCTCAGCACAGAGAAACGGGCCGCGTGAGAACCACAAGTCACAGGTGAGAGCTCTAAAAGCTTTCTTTGTGCCACAGGAACGGCTCGTCTCTAATAACCCACTGAAGTAATGTGATTCATTGCTTTTGACAGTCACACACACACACACACACACACACACACACACACACACACACACACACACGTCCTAAAAGCCTTGGACTGAACTACTTTCCAGCCCACGCGAAAGACAGACGACAGCTACTTAGCCTTTCCAATTATGTCTTTAAGTTAATTGAGAGGAACAACAAGCATGTTTTAGTCGGCGTTGTTGCATTGATGGACGTTGTCCACCATTAGAACTTGTTAATGGAAATACCATGAGGGTAATATCCATATCGTTAATAACATGTTTACTTCATAGCTTCATTTAGAAGAGAGCAGCCTGCATGTGCTGGACACTTAAATATAACATTTGAATGTATTATCAATCATTTCCGCTCTCTGTGTTTATGGAGCTTTAAAGGCTTTCTTTCTGCCGCTCGGCTAATTTCATTTTAAATCTGGCAAGCAGCCGATACAATATAGGCGCTGAGCTGTCATCTGGGAGCCGCGGCAAATCCTCCATAATGAACCAGATGCAGGCACAGCGAGCAGAGCTGAGCAACAGACATGCAGCCAACATGTAGCTGACATGCAGCCAACATGTAGCTGACATGCAGCCCGTCTGCAGCCGACATGCAGCCCGTCTGCATCCGACATGCAGCCCGTCTGCATCCGTCTGCAGCCGACATGCAGCCCATCTGCAGCCGACATGCAGCCCGTCTGCAGCCGACATGCAGCCCGTCTGCATCCGTCTGCAGCCCGTCTGCATCCGTCTGCAGCCGACATGCAGCCCGTCTGCCGCCGCCATGCAGCCCGTCTGCA
>NW_015113047.1:298484-315400 GCF_001443285.1 Poecilia latipinna
ACATGCAGCCCGTCTGCAGCCGACATGCAGCCCGTCTGCAGCCGACATGCAGCCCGTCTGCAGCCGACATGCAGCCCGTCTGCAGCCGACATGCAGCTCGTCTGCAGCCGACATGCAGCCCGTCTGCATCCGTCTGCAGCCGACATGCAGCCCGTCTGCATCCGACATGCAGCCCGTCTGCAGCCGACATGCAGCACGTCTGCAGCCGACATGCAGCCCGTCTGCAGCCGACATGCAGCCCGTCTGCAGCCGACATGCAGCCCGTCTGCAGCCGACATGCAGCCCGAATCTGTCCAATCAGCTGACTGAGTTGTTTCCACTGAGGCTGATGTCAGTAATCAGAGCCTCTGTGATTCTGGTTGAAATGCTCTTCATGTCGTCTTTAGGGACTAATTGTCAACATCCTCCATCACTGAAACGTCAGGAAAATTAAAATGCTCTGGTCCGATCATTTGGTCCTGAGGAAGAAACAAACTTTATTTGGTTTGTTTTTGTGCTTTTTAGCAAACAGACTGTAGCTTGTACACACAGAGTGATGATCTTTGCTCCCATTGGACAGAAATCCTTAAGGTTTTATTCCTGCAGTCAGTTTGAATGTAGAACAGGTCAAGTGTTTTATTGTGATATTATTGCTAATAGCAGGAAATAAGAAGGAATGCAATGAGCATGGAAATATATTACATTGGTGACACTTCTGGTGTGCATAAATTTCTGCTGCCATTTTGCTTCAAGGTAACCTGGATGAATTAATCCTATTGAAGAAGCCGGTCTTTGTAAAGAGCACTTTGGTTCTGGAGTTTTACTCACAAAAGGAGGAGGGTAAAGGGCGAGAATGGGCAAGAGAGCGGAGTTAAATGGATGAACCTGAGCGTCTCACACTGGATCTGGAGAAATGAGTGTTTGACACGGTTAGGCTGCAGGGAGAGACGGGAGATGAAGCCCAACGCTGGAAGTTCAGGCGTTTTTTGCTCACTATTGTTGAGTTCATAAAAACAAAAAGTGCTTTTAGCAGGAGCCGACTCATTTTTATTCTTTTTAAACAGTTTAAGGAGTTTTCTAACATTTACTCAGAGTCTACTGAGAAGTGTTCCTCTGATTGGATCAGGAATCATAATTAGATGCAGATTATTTGTTTTGATTTAAAGGGACACAAAGTTTCCCTCCTGACTGTTTGGTAGATTCAGTTTGATTTTGGACCAAAACTTCATCAGATCCGAGCCAAACCAACCTGTTCCCCTCCTGGCCTGTGGGGGCGCTGCACCAAGAACCACTGAAGGAAACGACACAAAAACCTCTGAAGACGCTGAGAGCAACTTCCTTCTTCACCAGGTGGAAACAAGATGGAGGCATCAGATTTCAGCAGTTGGAGGATTTCTCTTTAGGCTAAAGACCAAGAGCCATTTCTGCTGCTAGCGCTAGGCTAACACGTTAGCTTTGGTTGTATTTACCCAGAATGCCCTGCGCTGTAGTCCACTTCCTGTGTCCACAGCTGTGGTCAAACAAACTTCAGAATCACTAAAATCTTCGGGACATCCAGGACTGAATGTTTATACAAATAATAAAAACTTAAAGGTTCAGACCTGATGAAGATGCTTCGACGTGAACAGACAGGCCAGATCCGACCTTTGGCCCCTAGCAGGACGCTAACGGCTGCCTGACCAAATGACTGTGGAGGTTCGACAGAATGCACAGAAACACCTGCTGCCACTGAACCTGAAGACAAACCTGCCACATCCAAACTATTCACCTGAATGTGTTTTAGCCACAATAGTTTGTTGAGCCTCTAATTAATGTGTTTGCCTTAATGTTTTCTAAAGGAAATAGAAATCGTAATAAATAGGAAGCGCGCTGTGATCCCTCAGCATGTTGCCCTGAATGTGGTTGGCCGAGCGGAGCGACGGTTCAGAGCGATTCCTCAGGCGGCTTCCTGTTCTCAGCCCCCAGGAATAAAATCGCTCAAACTGTTTACATGCAACCTGCCTGCATATATATTTCACATCAGAGTGTATTAATAATCTGGGGTAAAATGTGTCTTTTTCACCGACTCTACAGAGGAAAAGTGAAGAGTTGGTTTTGCGCCTCTTTGTTCAGGGAGTCTTAAAGACGAGAGGAAAAAAGAAAACGGTGAGAAGTTTCAGAAACTCGATCAGAGCGTTAGAGATTGGCCTCGTGAGGATGAAGCGATGTGACAGGCCTAAAGAGGTTAGATGCCAGGTTTATCCAATTATCGTCCCACAATAAACAATTTCAGAAGCCCTCCATCCCCAGTCGGCTCATCGCTCGCTCTCCCTCCGCACTCCGTGTGAAACTTGACCCGCCATCTGTATCCATGCGCCGGTGACGGATGCCGCTGCGTCGAGCGGCGGCGCTGCGCCGGATGAGCGCCGGGTCTCGGGTCTGCCAATCTGCGGCGGCCCTCGGTGCCCCCTGCCCACTAAGCAAATATTCACAGACTCTGATGGCATCGTTTTCGTCTAGATTAGTGGAGAGCCGTCTGCAGATGATGATAATGAGACACTCAATTTCCTCGACTCCGGCCATCTGAGAGACAGTCAGACGGCCCGGTAATCGGGTTTGCGTCGGGGAGCTCATCCATCCAGTCTCAGTATTGCGTTGACATTAGAACCAAGACGTATTAGCGCATTAGCCCAAATGAGCCGTGATGTGCTCTCACTCAGTTAAGCGGAGTGCGATGGCGGCTGTTATGGTTATGGCGATGGCTTCATGCAGTTCCTTGACGACTGCATTGATCTGCAGAAGCACCTGAAGTCAGCAGAAGATTAGGAAACCCAGAGAAACGTCGCTCAGAGGCAAACGAGGGTTAAACACGTCAATGAGAAGTGCTTCCTGTGTTTTCAGGGTTTTGGTGAGGGGAGGCGGGCTTCGAAGGAATCCATCTTGGTCCTAATTTAGCAGCCTGGATGGGAGCAGCAGCCGCCCTGCGGTCCAGTCATTACATGCCACAGGCCAGAGACGCAGATCTATAAATGTTTGGTATTAAACGGACCCACTGATGGCCTGCCCTCACTCCCTCTGCTCCCCTAATGGAGCTTTTATGAATCTCAGGCCTCATTTGTCTCTCATGGTTAGCGGCTTTCTGCCGTCTGAATTGTGTAATAATGGCAAACCCAATTTGCTTTGTGCTACGTTAATCTCAACACGCCCCTTCTCTCTCTTTCATGCTTCCCTAACTGCATTCAACACATTCATCAATGATTCTATTATCACTCTTCTTTTAACCGTGTGTGTGTGTGTGTGTGTAAAGAAATCATAAAATAAAGCCAAATTATGCCACTATACTCACAGAAGACAAGAAAGGCAACATTGATGAAATTCTTCTGAAGTCATTAACGACGGCGCCATTATCTCCTTTAAAAGTCTTTTTGTTCCAAACTCCAAGTATTTCCAACAATCAGACAGTTTTTAATGAAATGTCTTCTTAAAGGAATAACAGCGCGACTGTTTAACAGCAGAACCAAGAGCTACCATTGTTAGATCATTACAGAAATGCCTGTAGAGTTTAAATCCATACAGACTCATTTTACTAATCGATTATTCTGGCCATTAATCAGATAAAAAACTAAATTCTGATGATTTTCCATTTAACCACTTCAGCCCTTTTGCTGCTTTTATAATAAAAATAAACTGATTTATTAGTAATTAGTGTGAAACGGTGTTCTGTAGGATGTATTTCGTGTTTCGTTTTGCTGGTTATTAAACACGGATATAACCAGCGAGTGTTTCTGTGTGTGATCTCAGAGCCTCTGGTTTCAGGGCAGCCGACAGTTTGGTGCAGCTGCAGCAGGTGAAGGAACCGGGTCTGGATCCAGAGAACCGACACCGATCCTCTGGACTTCAGAGGATTTCAGCCGTTTTACATGTTAGGTGACAGTTTAATTAAAGAGGTGTGCATAAACTGCTGTAATGGACATGAAGTCTTCATAAATGTCTATGACTATTGTAATAAAATGTCCTTTTATTGCAATAGTCAGTAATTCCACTCTTAATGCAAAGTGGCATTAAAAGTGTGATTTTTTTCTGCATGTCTTCATAGCAGCCATAACGATTCATGAAAACTCCTTCATGTTTACGGCTGGTGTTATGTTTTATATTCACTCCTTTAAATAAATGTTACTAAATATGAATCCAGACGTTGTTCAGTCACTCAGAAAATACTTTGGATTTTTCATTACAGTCTGAATAAAGCTGGAATAATTCAGCTTTATTCCCGGTACCGTTTTTATTTAAACTGAACTTTCTCATATTTATTTTGTTTTAGTTTCTGAGAAAAACTAAAAGTTTGTTTTAAAGGCAGCTGCTGTGCTTTTGAACCAATAAGCTGAAAATGATTTATTAGCAGTAAAAACACTAGAAGTCTTCATTTAGTGCAGCCATCCCTCCGTAATGCAAAGGTGTCACGTTTTAAATGACTGAATGTGAAACGAGCTAAAAGAAGCTGCTGCATTGTGGATCTTTAAAGTGACGCCGTAACGCCAGGAATTACTCACCCTGCTGGCAGAGCCTGAAACCTTCCTCTCTCCATTTGGTCTGTTCTCCAAGACACGAAGCGGCTATAGAACAGAAAACACATGTTGAGCTGCAAACTGCAGGGCGCCTGATTCCTCAAGTTAAGCTGAATGCATGGAAATGTCTGGGAGTCCTACACGCTCCGCTGGCTCATCCTGCAGGTCCCCGGAGTTCAATTATATCCAGGATCAAAGCCGTTCCCCTGCAAACGGCGACGATCACAAACAGCATCCAAGGACTCTTACTGTTGTTTTGCTTTGGGTTTTTCCTCATAGCCATTTAAATAGAGCAAATGCACATGAAACAGTGAAGCATGCATCACCCATAAAGAGCAGGTTTAAGTCCAGCTGCAAACACACTGACCTGACGTTATCTGTTTAATGACAATTATGTAGCACTGAGGTAAAACAATAAATGAGCTTTTTTCCAATCTATCATAATGTACAGAGAATTGTGACAAACTTTGGAAAGTTCAGCAATCAGAAAAGATGAATTTCAGTCGACATCACAGCTGGTCCACAGATTAAAATAAATAAATGATTCAGCATCTTCTACAGCTGAAGCTTCAACATGAGATGATCAATGTGCCAAAACAAATCTGGTCTGCTGTGGATGGGAGGAGCTTCTCCATTCAGACGGAGAACAAATGATCGAAGTGGATTTAAAAACTGTTTTGGCTCAGATATGAAACATCGGA
This sequence comes from Poecilia latipinna, assembly GCF_001443285.1. Lineage (NCBI taxonomy): Eukaryota > Metazoa > Chordata > Actinopteri > Cyprinodontiformes > Poeciliidae > Poecilia > Poecilia latipinna. Next base: position 303,709 of record NW_015113047.1, read on the forward strand.
GCGAATCAACCAAACGTACCAACAAACCACCGCAGAACAAACTAGTTTAGCTGAACCAATAGTCACAAAGTTAAACTCAACGTTAATAAGACCACAAACGCTCTGAATGAAACTGAGACATTTCCCCTGCTAGCGCTAAGCTAGCAGGTTTGTTTTGGTTGTATTTACCCAGAATGCCTTGCGCTGCGGTCCACTGGAGTTGGATTAAAGCAAACTGAACCCTCCTCAGTTACTCTGACACGTTAGTGGAAGGGACTGAGGGCTCACTGGTGTTTACCTTCTGAGCTGCTCAACTTAAAGAGTCGTTACAAACCGACAGCGTCTCTGGATGAAACGACGGGACTTTGGGGGTTGAAAGGTCGGGCGGAGGTTGCAGAAGTTGGGTGACCATCTGTGGCATCATTTCAAAAAGATAAAGTAATAAAGAATCAAAAAGATGAAAATTCAAACCCGTCGTTTCCAGACAGGAAATGGAGAAACAGAAGTAAACAAACTGGGATCAGCGTCCGACAGGATTTGGTCGATTTAAGGTACAAATCATCAGAACAGACAAACTGCACTTCATCCAGCACCAAAATCACTTCAGACACTTCAGGAGAAATCTCATCTTTCTAATCTTATTTGAATATTTGGTGTTCATTGGATTTAATTATAAGAGAGCAAACAGTGCCTGAGCAGCCCGGTACGCAGTGTGCTGTGTGCGTTTCAGAGAATTAGATAGGCTACTGATATAAAAAAATGACTGAGGAAGGAGTAAAGAGAGTGTAGGCGTTGGTTTGAAAGAGAGCTTCATCTGTGCTGCGAAAAGATGGCAGCGAAGAAAAAACGGAGCGTAGAGGAGGAGGAGGGGGAGAGGGCGAAGGACGAAGGGCGTCCTGGGATGTGTGAGCGAATGCCAACCGGACAGTTTTTGTTGTTTTTACTCCACAACCAGAGGCTGCTGCCAAAACACCACCTACCCACAGAATCACACACACAGAGACAGTCTGAGCGTGTGTGTGTGTGTGTGTGTGTGTGTGTGTGAAACAGGGATATGAAAGAGTGAGAACTGGGCGCAGAGAGAGGAGGCCAGATTGCAGAAGCTCCTTCAGGAGTAAAACTCTTCCTGCTCGCTCCGTGATTCATCCTCCATCCTCTCAGTTAAATTAACTAAAACTTTAAATACATTTATTCCTGTCAGACTTTCAGTCTTCTTGTTGGTCAGACGGCGAGTTCAGTCTTTGAGTCTGTTTCAGACAAATCGTTACCAGGATGCTGGGAGTCAAAGAGGTGGGAATTAAACGTCACTTAGAGCCAAAGATTTTCACCGATTTTGTGAAAAATCTGCAATAAACTCACAATTATGCATAAGTGTGAAAAAGTGAAAGGATTCACTGATTTTGTGTGAATTTCCACCATAATTCACAAGAAACTTTGTTCATAAAAACCCATTAATAGAATAAATGTAATTTAACCCTTTTTAAAGTAAAACGTTGCTGGATGTTTCCATCCAACCAATCAGTTTATCAGTAAATGACATTTCAGCAGCAAGGCGGTTAAAGTTGCTTCAGGTGATAAAGACTCAAACATTACAATGTGATGATCCACCATCATAAACATCAGATATGTTGGTGAATATCTGACTCATTGTGGTTCAGCATCAACTCCAAACACGTTTAGTCTTAAAGGAAACAATGAAATTAAAAGACGCCCAATTAAAACATTTCCCACTGGAAGGTCAAATTGGCCACACAACATTGTTCCAAGGGCCAGAAATGGCCCCCGGGCCACACTTTGGACCCGCTGCTGGTCTCTGTCCTGGTTCCAGTCAGAGTGGGTCCAGCTGTGGGTCCAGCTGTGGGTCTGGACCCTCTGGTGGTTTCTGGTGGTTTTAATAATCAAAGTGGATAAAATAAAGTGGTAAATTTGGCCCAGTGGAACAGGAAGTGAGCAACACGCTGCAGCGGCGTGGAGCTTTCCACCGACCTCCCCGGAGAGCGGTCAGGTGCTGCAGCATCAATATTTACTGCTGCAGCAGGAGGCTGCATGCAGAGCTGCAGGTGATGACTTTGCTTTTCTGCAAACACCTGACGCTTCATGAACAACGGATTCAGAGCTTTGCTTCCATTTATCCTCTGACTTTTAAAATTAAAATCTAAAAGTTCATTTTCTCAAAGGAAACGTTAAAACTTTAAAAGAACAACATAAAAACTGACCGCAGTAAAGAAATGAGGAGAAGATGAAACAGATTATCAGGATTTTTTACTAAATAATATATTTAATGTTTAATGGGTTTGTACATAAATTATAACAGCTCCAACTCATCTGTGAAGGATTTCCATAAGAAGCCTATTTATGAGGTCAGACACTGATGCTGGACAACAAGACGCGGTTCAGTTTTCACAGGAGAGGGAAGTTTTTCCCTGATCCACGACTCGAAGAAACTTCCTGAACTAAAAACTAAAGTCTACAAACGGTTCATTCATTAAAAATATTTAACTTTCATGTAAAATTCTAGAAAATAATTACATGTTTCTTTTTAAGCCATTTCCTCATTCTTCTGACTGAAACCAACATTTTTCCAAACACTTGTCTTTCTTTGTAATTCCTGCCATCACCATATGACTAAAACCTTTAAAGATTTTGGTTTTATTGTTTTTATTTTTGGTATTTTTACATTTCTACAGAACTATAAAGCATCTGTTTGGCTCCAAAACGTATTTATAAATCAGACTAAACTTTAAAGACAAATGAAGAAGTGAGACGGTTTTAGCATAAAGTTGCTGTAACTTTATCACCCAGGACAGGACAGCAGCTTTGACTAGGCCAAATCTTCTCATTGATATTTAGTAAAACCTGAACACTGTCCACATCGTGAGAATTAAGGTAAAAATGGATGAAGGACAAATTGCGTGCTTGTAATTTGAAATGCTTGATGTGTTTAATGAAGCATGAAGTTAAAAATGGCTGCTTAGCGTCTCCCTGTGTTTCCGTCCAGTCAAAGCTCCTTCGCTCTCAGCTGCAGCCCCTCCCGGCCGACTGTTTGCTCAGTGGAAGCAGGACTTTGAAGGCTCCCTTCTAAGTTAATGGCCCAGTTAAGCGAGCGACGCCGGCTGTTTTTAGAAGCTGTCCAGAAAACGGTGCTGGCAGGGGCCTTGTTTTACCTCATTTCATCTCGTTTGAAACTCATGTCCTCATTATGTCAGCAGCTGCGATGGAGCTGTAAATAAAGGTGGAGGAAGACAACATCAGACGGAGGTAAAAGAGGAGCCGCTCACGTCACGTCCCGTAGATTTCCAAATACAAAGGCTTCAATCAGGAAGCAGCTCTAATTTGCCAGGACCTGTCGAGCTGCTGCAATCGTTCACACTTAAAAATGCACACACACGCTCTATCTGTAAAAACACAGAGATGCAGAGCGGCGAGCCAAAGCGGAGCTCCCCGAGGTGCTGTGCTATGTGCATATATATAGAAAACTGTAAAGGTTTTGTTGCGTTCCAGCGCCTGTTCCTTGTGCCACGACTGGCTTGTTTTAAATCCCCCGGTGCATTAGAGCGCGTGTCTTCCAGCCATTCTGATTTCCAGTGTTTTCATTGCCTTCCTAAGCTTCAGCAGATGTTTCTCTGCTTTTCTAAAGACCCTCTCGGCAGCCTGGGCGGAATATCAGAATACCTCCTCTTAATCCACTTTCCCCGCTAATCCCCGCTCCGTAGACCTGTTGGCTCGCTTTTATACAGCCAGAGTTTTTCCTCCTGCTTTCCACCATTCACCCAGGGTCTTAGTGAGATCACTATCGAGGAAACAGGATGAATTAGTCTGCGTGGAGCGGACCAGGGGAGGGATCTCGCCGCCGCTTGATTTACAGATATTCAGAGGGAAGGAATTGATCAGAGGCGGCGGCCCGGCCGGCTGTCTGCCGGGGATTTTTCCAGGGAGTGAGTTAAGGTTTGCCATTCTGCTGTCGGCCCGTGAAGGCGACGCAGACCGGATTTAGCTCCCTGACAAAAGCTTGAGAAGGAAGCGATATGTCATCTGCTGCTGAGGGATGCGGAGCGGGATATTCACAGACACGGCGTAAATAAAGGCGAGAGGAACAGCCACATCCTGGACGCAGGACAACCGCTGCATTTAAACCCGGTCCGGTCAAAACCTCTGAAATCCAAGGATAACCGAGTCAATTCAGACGGCCAGAGAGTCCAAAGAGCCGCAGCAGAGGAAGATTTACAGGTTTGATTAACAAACTGATCCGACAGAAGCAACACAAACCTTAAAATATTTCCAATCAGAGATCCAACACCAAATACACATCAATATGCTTCAATAAGCACCATGGAAACCATCTACCGCTCTTTAGGACTCAGCCAATCAGAGTCGAGGAAAACAGATGGAGCTCCTGGATTGGCTGCTTTACCAACAACAGCCAATAGCAGGTCTAGGGGTCAGGGGTCAAGCTCAGTTTAATTTTGGGTCAAATCATTTTAGAAACATTAGTAAGGAATTTTTGTGATTAAAAAATGTGGAGTAATATGAGAAAAAGTTGATTTTATGTGAATTTTAGGGATTTGTGAAAAACTGGAGGAAATTATTGCTGTAATCTGGAGTCTAGAGGGCCTCATAAAGAGCTCCGGGGGGCCAGATGTGGCCCCCAGGCCTTCAGTTTGACACCCGTGGTCTCAGAGTTTCAGCTAAGCAGCATTTGGAATAATTTATGGAAAAAACTACAATTTCAACATTTACTTTGGCGTTTTCAATTTTTACAGCAAAAAACAAATACATGCAGGCAGAATCTTTTTAAGCTGAAAACTGAGTTATTTTCCATTGTGACGACTTCAAACTCATTTAAAATCTTCCTGGAGAAAATCTGACTGAAGTCTGACCTTCTGACGGTTTTCAGATAAACACATCGGAGGGCAGACATTTTAACGGCAGCCCGCTGCACGTCTCAGAGCACTCAGCAGGTTTCCTGCTGAGCACTTGGTCTCCTAGCAACGGACTCTCTGCCGGTTTGCGTCGGCGCATTTTGTCGCAGGTTTTCCTCTGAGGGGGGCAGCCGCCGTGTTGCTAAACAACTTAGTTTGATCTCACAGGTACGGATCCTAATTAGAGATCAGAAACAGGCAACAGCAACACTGACACACACACACACACACACACCCAGCAGAAATGTTCGAGTCATAAAAGTTTGGGATCAGATCCGGTCGCAGTCAGAGTCTCACAGGTTCAAGATAATTTGTGAAGAATCACTTTACACTGTAAAAACTGACAGCGAAGCATAAATAAGTTTAATGAGTTTTTCTTTTACCTGGAAATCTAAAATGAATCACATCTAAAGCAGAAAACAGGAAATGAAGGATCTTTTATTTTAGTTTCTCCAGCCTGAATATTATAAAAGATGAAATGAGAATTAAGACGTAAACATTTACCTGATTTTAATGTAGACGGTATGTACACTAAACCTGCAAACATACAGGAATGTGTCTTTAAGCTCAGTTATTTATTTACATCTACAGGGATTACAGTGAGAAAAGGAAAAGTTTGTGGAAAGAAAAGAAATCTGAAACTTTTGTCTTCTGGGTTTTTGCTTTTCAACATGTCACTAAACTAATAAAGCAACTAAACACCAGATTCCACCCAGGTCTGGTTTCATCTTCAGGCCTCAGACAGCAGAATTCACTGAACCTCATTTTGTGGATCTATAAACGGCACAGAGTACAAAACTGCTTAAGAAACTTAAAATGTTACCATGGTGATGAGAAGGCCGTATTTATAGTTGTTTTGTGAAAACATGAGATTCATCATGAGTTGGTGTCATAAACCTAACCAACTAATACTTTTGGTGAATTTATCATTTTATTAATTTAAGGCTGAAAAATGATCTAAACTGACTGAAATTTGAAACTGTTCACCATTTCACCCACACAGAAACTGAAGAAATAAGCCCAGATCACTATGCTGCCACCACCATGTCAGAGCGCTTTGGGTGAATCAAATGAAACATTATGGAATCATTTCCTAACAATCCAGTTCAGTTTCATCCACAAGTTTTTCTATTTATTCATGATTATTCATTTTGTGCACAAACTGCAGAAACTTTGATTTTCTCCTGTTTTTGAATTTGTTTAGACATTACAAAGTGTTTGACTTAATGTTATCTAAGTGAAGCTATTTTTCAGTCACGTTTTTTTTCCCCAATAAATGAAATCGCGTTTCAAATCTTTTTATTTACTCTGAGCTTAAACCTCTGAAATATTTTAGTTGTGTCAAAGGAAGACGTGTGTGAGGCCAAAGCTTTTCTCCAGCAGTGGATTTGTTATTGGTTCAGTTCAGCCTCAGAGGGCTGCAAACGCGGCTGCAGAGTCTTAGTCGTGTTTGACTGAATAATTCCCTCTAAGACGTTTCATTGGAGTTCAGCAAACGGTGGCACAGCGACGGCTTGGAGACGAGAGGAGGAAGTTCAGCACCAACAAAACATTAAAGAAACGCAAGACAAGACGACTGAAAACATGTCGGATGAGTTAAAACAACAGAACCAGGAGGACGGAGCAGAGCGCGGCTCCCATTGAATGGTAATTAAAGGGGAAAATGTCATTAATTAGCAAACAGGCCAGCTGTGGCGCTCTTTAAAGCTCTGCTTCCTAACATTAAATATAGATTACAGGACATGCAGAACACACACACACACGCACACACACACACACACATACACACACAGACAAAATAACAGTGATGCACAGATCTAATTAGTGGGATTGATTTTGTCTAACCCCGGCGGAGAGTCGGCAATAGGAGAGCGAAGTTCTCCAAATGCCACTCCTCTGCTGGAATCCTCTCGCTCCAGGGAAACGCCATGAAAGACGGAGCGCCAGCTGAGGGGAAAGACGGGCAATCAGCTGTCTGCAGGAGGAAGAGGCAGCAGGGAAATAATTACAGCGGCAGAGGAAGACAGCTGGGAGAGTCCGGGAGGAAGACGAAGAGGCCGGATTCACCAGGAGGATCTGCCGGATCGTGACATCAGGACTCATGACGGTGATCGATTCGGACTTCAGGTGATTCTCAGACTGCAGCAAACTCTCCAAAGCGGAAGAAAACATTTGCTCCGGTATTACAGGCGATCCGCCGCGCCTCAGGACTGTTTGAGTTCCTATTAGTGGAGCTTTGCTGTTTCTCCTCACGCCTGAGAAAATCAACCCACTCTCAGATAACTGCTGTGTTTTTACGAGACAATCTGTGTCCGTTATGGAGAAGGTGAGGTTAATGTCTGCATGGTGAGCAGAGCCGTCTGACACCACAGCAGAAACAAGCAAAACGAGGCGAGGTCACAGACCCAAACCAGACAAAATAAACTTTCATTTCTAACAAATATCCAAAATAATCTGACAGAACAAAGTATCGACCTTCATCCAGAAAGACAAAAACCATAAGTCGTGCAAATGGAAATTAGGTTTTAATTTACAGAAAATCTGCAGAAATACTCAGAATGCTGCAGAGTAATCTGAGTATTTCTGCAGAATAATCTGAGTGTTTCTGCAGAATAATCTGAGTATTTCTGCAGAATAATCTGAGTGTTTCTGCAGAGTAATCTGAGTATTTCTGCAGATGACAGGAATCAGATTTGTGGCTGCAGCCTGAATGTTCAGTGAACTGAACGGTGAGAGAACGGCTCCCTGCGGTTCTCCTGTCCTGACAGACAAACATCTGATTAAAACATCTGAGTCAGACGATGATGGAAAATTATTTTATGGACTAAATAAACTATGAAACTTGTGATTTATCATGAAAATGATCCAGTCTGGCATTTAAACATCTATAAAAACTGAAGGTGTAATCAGGATGGTTGATTTCATAATTTGTTGTATGAGACAATCAATCAATGATTTATATGGAAATAAATGTGATATTTTATTGGTGTTTATGGGTCTCTGACTCAGGCAGGAACAGATGCAGCCAGGAGACTGCCGTTCATTTTTAAATCTCTTTTTTCACTGTTATTGTAATAAACACCACAGAACATGGTGATAAAATCTGAAGTGGTTTCACAAATCACAACGACTGAAACAGAGAAACTCCAGTTCAACAGCAACAGGTTCTCGCTAACATCCAAAATGTTTCACTTCATCTTAACTCTAAATCATCTGTGGAGCAGGAGGGAGAAATCAAACCGTTTGATGAGTTTCTGTACCAGAAATGATTTTCCTTCATTAATTTTCCCTCCAGATCAGAGCAGCGACTGCAGAAACGTCTCCGGTCAGCAAACAGAAGACAGCAGCTGGGTCCTTCCTTCAGACTTTACCGAATGAACCTGAACCACGTTGGTCAACGTCTGCAGCGCTCTAAACACAAACTGAGATTTGTTTCCCATTATCCAGTAACATCAGGAATAATGTAAGTGGCAGAGAATATAAAACAGAGTAAAGATGAATTCCCTGCAGTCTGAAGGAAGGAGAGTAAAATAAAACTATTCTTCCATCGACTGAACACTCTTCATTCCCACAGACACTTATTGATATTTTCTGGCCATAAGCAGCTTTTTGTATTTTACTCTACATAAACTAGGTGTGTGTGTGTGTGTGTGTGTGTGTGTGTGTGTGTGTGGTGCAGCTGTAGCTCCCAGGCTAACAGAGTCTGGTGCACTGTGGGAAAACTAGCAGCTTTTGTCTACTTTCATGGTTTACAGCACTCTTTGCTGCTCTATCGATCCTTCCCTCCATCTCTCCCACACACTTGGCCCCTTCCCCATCACACCAGGGTAATGTGTGTGAGTGTGTGGGAGAGGAACAACTCATCTCTTGAATGTTTGCTGCCATTTACCACATAAATAGTTTCCCATAGAGCCTCAGCAGTGTGCAGGATTACACCAAACTGAGAGGATGGAGAATTAAAGTTAACGACGGACGAGTTGGAGAGTTTATGAAACTGTTTATGAACGCAGGCCGTCCCCTGATGGAGAGCCGGGACTTTAGGAACCGAGTTATTAAACGTCTCCATCTAGTTTTGGTGATGAGACGAAGGAGAAGCGAGAGGATACTGGACGGACGGACTGAGGCTCCTTTAGATTAGAATCTGATTTTATTCCCATCAGGATTAAACTGCAGTGCAGGAACAGCGTTAGAATCCGTCTCCTTCTATTATTTATAGTATATTATTTTTTATTGTTATATTTATGTTTCTGTTCATAAATTTTATAGTTCAAATAGAAATAATTTTTATAAATGTTCAAAACCTAAACCTGAAGCATTTTGGTCCCAATGTCTTTTTATCCAGCATATCTAAACTGTAGATGAGTATAAATAGGACAAACATGAAAATATTAATTCTTGTATCATTTTTTACATGATCAGCAGTAAAATCCAAAATCAACAAGTTAAAGGGACATTTGTCCTGTGAAAGCGGTCCGGTCCGAACTGTGCTTCATAAATCAGGTCTCTGGCCGGGTTTCTGCTACGTTAGTCATAATTACCGTGTCGGTTTTCATGCGAACAGGCAGAGACGGTTCTGCTCTCTGAACCAAACCAGCTTCACGTTCGTCTTCTCACCGTCGATTCACATCCCAAAATAAAACATTAAAAAATGAAAAACACTAAATTATTAATGAAGTCTCTTATTGTTTTGCTCTTGGATATTTTTACTTTCAGGGCTGGTGATTATTTAATTTGGTTTTGGTATCTTGACGTTCCTCCTGATGAAGATTTAATGTTTATGTTACTAAAAGTAATAATCACATGTGAAAGAAAACCTCTGATAATCATCCGATCTGAATTATGAGCAGATTAAAGTTGGTTCCTTTGATCAGAACGAGCCCATAACGGCTCTGCATGGATCCACACAAACCAAACAAAACCAGGATGTAGGAATCGACGTTTTCCTCGAGTCCCTCTCACTAATCCGGCTGATTTGATAAGGAATCTCATTCCTGGAGCGAGTCGGCGCTCCGGGGCCATCCGACAGATCCCGCTCTACTTCAGACCGCCCCATCAATGCTATCTCCTGGCTCAGGGCAACCAGACAGGAAACGGGTGGGGGAGGGGCCTGGCTGCGATAGCAGCGGCCCCCGGCCCTCCGCCGGCCCTCTGCGGCCCCCTTTGGGGCCCTCGCCGCCAAGGAGACCCGAGCCGATCGATTCCTATCGACAAAGGCGGTAATTACATTTCATTAGCTTTCAGCGCTAATCCACACGGCGCTGCTGGTCAGACGAGACAAAGAACCGAAATAAAACCACAAAGTTTCTGCAAACCATTTGGTTCGCCCAAAATATTCACACACTTACAGAAAACCAAATGTTTCCCTTAAAAATGAGGTGAGATTCAGGTTCCTGAGCAAAAAACAGATTTTTCTGTGTATTTACATCCAATGCTGAGACATTTTGGGGAAAAAATCTTTAAAAATCCTGTTAAATTCAAATAAAAAATAATTTAAAAAACTTATCCCAAAGAAACACTGTAAAAACACAAAATCTTAGTGGAAATATTGGTACACTTAAAATAACTCATAAGTAACTTTCCTTGTTTAGAGTCAATAATTTCTTAACATTAATGAAAAAGTTTTAGTTCAATTGGTAGATAAATTGGAGAAAATATCTTGTTACAAGTGAAATAATCTGACAATGGAAACAGAACTTTTCATCAATATTAAGGAATAATTTATCTAAAAAAAGCTTTTACGTCTCACTGAAAAGTTACTTATAAGTTAGTTTATAAACTAAAACCACAAGCTAATGTTTTGTGTCTCTGCAGTGAAAACGTGGCTGTAACTCGTTACTGCAGGTGACGAGGGGAAGACCTCCTGTAGCAGTCTGTATCACAACGAATCTGAAGAAGCCTCTGACTGAAGATCGTCTCATGAAGACGTTTATCCATAATTTTCTTGCTGTCATGTCAAATCCTTCTTCATCTCCAGAACAGAACCAGATTCTTGATCAGGTTTTTGTTGGACAGATTTTTAATATTTAGAAATATTCGTACTGATTTTTGTGCATTCTGGATTAAAAAGATAAAGTAATAAAGCTTATTGAATGTTTCAGGTCAGAGAACCACTGAAGTCTGAACCCGAGAAATGTCCCAAACCTTAAAATTCAGTGCAGAAAACACCAGAGCCACTAAACAAAAATGACTTCATTCAGTGGAAAGTCAAGAAGTCAGGGATGTGCTTTCATCAACACATGCCAGATTTTAAAAAGTAGCTGGAAATTATCACTTTATTCCATCCCAGACCAGAAAAGGCTGACTTTCTCAGTTCCAACTGGTTCCAGTCTGTCCTGTGAACCATTAAACTGTTGTTTAATGAGAAGTCGACGATTATTTAGACGGAGAATTACAAAGCAGCACCAACAATAATTCTGTCAAGAGGTTTAAGTTAAGAGTATTTATGGACTTTTTACGGCCTCACTTCTCTGGTAGATAAAAGCTGGTGGAAAAGTACGTCATGTTCTGGATTTTCTCTGCATAACCCCAAAAGGAAGACGCCAAGGAGACGTCCAATGACCAAACCTCAAACAAAGACTCTGTGCAACGAAGCAACAGTTCAGATCTTTCCACCGCTTTACTCCGGTCCGCTTTACTCTGACTCCGGTCCGCTTTAACCCGACTCCGGTCCGCTCTATTCTGACTCCGGTCCGCTCTATTCTGACTCCGGTCCGCTTTAACCCGACTCCAGTCCGCTCTATTCTGACTCCGGTCCGCTTTAACCCGACTCCAGTCCGCTCTATTCTGACTCCGGT
>NW_015113047.1:319081-334766 GCF_001443285.1 Poecilia latipinna
GACTCCGGTCCGCTCTATTCTGACTCCGGTCCGTTTTAACCCGACTCCAGTCCGCTCTATTCTGACTCCGGTCCGTTTTAACCCGACTCCAGTCCGCTCTATTCTGACTCCGGTCCGCTTTAACCCGACTCCGGTCCATTTACCTGGAAAGTCCAGTTTGCTTGGCGAGGTGTGAATGTGTGTCAAACGCTGGTCGTCCAAACCTCAGGCTGGGTTCGATATGTGAACTCTGGTTTAGCTTGAATTCCCATGTGAACACCAGTAGAACCGAGTCTACCGGACCTTCAGGTGGGTCTTAAACTTTTCCACTTGGGCCAGTTCATCTCTTTCTGCTCCAGTGTCTTTAACCTTGGGGACAAAGAGTCAGCCATTCAACACAAAGCCGCTCCCCGCCGTCCTCCCTCCTCCCAACCTCAGAGGAACTTGTCAAAATGTTAATTTCCCTTAAATTACTTGCCATTACAGCGAAGATATGGGCTTTCACAAAGACAAAGAGGCATTTCACTAAAGGTGAAGTGGTGAAAGAGCTGCAAGTGATTTTTTCACCTGCACTGTCTTCATAGATCAAGTGTTTTCACTCGTTTGTTCATGTTTTTAAAATATGGCATCATTTCATTCATTAGCAGGAAGCTGGTTAATAAGTTCAAGAGCATTAGTGAGGCTTTAATTAAAACAGCCAACCATTTATGTGGCGCTGTGGAAAATAAATGCATTCATCCAACCAATAAAGAATCGGTGATCTCAGCGTTGCTGCTATCATGACAAACATTCAGGTCGAGGCTTTTCTTCAGAGCAATTAGCGCTTTATAGGAGAACAATCAGTGACATTTTCTCCTGGTCAGGGTCTGACAGGTGGAGGAATGAGACTTTGGTCACCGTGGACACCGAGAAACACTCGTTAGATTTAAGATTCAACGGAAACACCTGGTGCCAGGTGTGGACATCCTGACCTGGAGTCCTGAATCACCTGGTCTCTGTTTAGGATCGATGACGAAGATAGCAAACACTTACAGTCCAAACATGATTTAAAACCACTTCAAGAACGAAAGGGGAAGGAAGTATGTGGAAAAAGTCCTTCAGCCAATCAGGGCTGAGGAAACTGATGCTGCTGCTCCTGGATTGGCTGCTTTAAAAACACCAGCCAATAGCATGGCTCATAGATATTTCAGCTCATCAATCTGCAATTTCTTTAAAATATTTTGGATATTATGTAAAAATATTGGGAGTTTTCTGAGAATAATTCAGTTATGTTCCATAGAAAAGTCTGATTACTGAACCTTAAGCAGGTGGAGTGCACTGTAAATAATCAATAGAAAAACATTAAAGAAAAGGTGAAAAAACAAATGTGCCGCTTTAAAGAGTTGCATGTTCAATGCTAATGGTAGCAAAACAAGAAATCTTCTAATCTGTCCAAGGTTTAAAAAGCTGAGAAGCCTCTGAAGTGTCTCTGATTGTGGCTGAATCACAAAGAAAAACCTGGAAGACTTTAAAATGCTGTTCATGTCAGGTTTTATGGCTCCGCTCCAGAACCAGAGCAGTTCTGTTCTGATGACCGGTACCGGCTGAGGAGACGAGAAGCACAGCCGGTCCTTTGCAGGAGCCGCTCACCTGGCTGGCTGGACGGACGTCACCGCCTGCTGACCCACATGCGTTTCTAAACTCATCACTGGATGTGTGCAGGATCCCAGGTGGGCGGCGGCTGCTGGAGCGTTTGGCGAGGAGTGGGAGGGTGACTGGGCGCCATGGCTGCTGTGGCAGAGCCGGCGTGGGCGGCGGCTAGCACATCGGAACGGGAGCGCGCCGTCCAATCGCTTTCAAGAGACAGGCGAGTGGGCGGATAATTACACGTATTCCTGTTGGAGGCGTCACGTTCCCATTGATGCACCGGGGTGAAACCAGGAGTGATGTAAGGAGGCGAGTGGGCGAGATGGGAAGACAGCAGACTCATATAAGAGCTGCATTACTGAGAGCAATTAATTAGGCCTGTTTTAATCGCTTCATGCTCTCTTACTATTAATGTCTGCTGCTTCATGCTGCTTAAGAAAAACACGTTTCTTTGTTTAAGATTGAGTTAAAGGAAAGAAGATCTTTGACAAAGTGAGGAATGTTGTGGGAATTACCACCGAGAAAAGTTTTTCCTGCTGATTTGTTGTTGTAACAGAATCTGCTGGTTTCATTGGGAAGTCCTGAAGTAGCCATGCTAAGCTAACATCTCCCGCCAAACTCAGTAGCTACTCGTCATGGCGGAGGCAGCTTCTCCTTTCTGGTTGGACAGACGACCACGTTCACACGACCTGAGGAGGTCGTTCAGACGACCTGAGGAGGTCGTTCAGACGACCTGAGGAGGTCGTTCATGACCTCAGGAGGTCGTTCAGACGACCTGAGGAGGTCGTTCGTGACCTGAGGAGGTCGTTCAGACGACCTCAGGAGGTCGTTCAGGACTTGAGGAGGTCGTTCAGACGACCTGAGGAGGTCGTTCAGGACCTGAGGGGGTCGTTCAGACGACCTGAGGAGGTCGTTCGTGACCTGAGGAGGTCGTTCAGACGACCTCAGGAGGTCGTTCATGACCTCAGGAGGTCGTTCATGACCTCAGGAGGTCGTTCAGACGACCTCGCATGAAATGACTGAATTATTTAGGCCCTTCAGCTCCAGAGACTTTTCACATTCTCTCCAGTAATCAATGATTTTGTTTTCTAATCTCTAATTATGGTTAAATTCCAGGAAATGTATTTTTTAAACTTTTGGAGTCTCATGATTGAACATGATCTTCTATGATATTCACAGCAGCCATTTTGTTATAAGACTGGAAAAGTTTTGTATCATATCTACCAACCGACAGTCCAGACAAACACAAACACATTCAAATGCTGCTTGTTGTTATTGTTTAAATAGTGCAACTATTACAGTATAGTTACATTTTTGCTCATAGTTTGAAGATAATGGTGAGTAAAACTGTTAATAAAATTAAAGATTTCACAGTGATCCAATCTGATGAGTACCGTCTCTAAACCTTTACCTGACTGGTTTGTTCGTGTTTCTGTGTAGTTCATAAGTTTCTCTGCATTAAATATTAGATTCATAGATAAAAACTTCAGATTTCTGCATTGGTTTGGGTCAGAATTACAAAGCCAAGGCAGACATTATGCAGAGCAGTGATGAGGTTGACCCCAGAGAGGAGATCTGATCGCAGAATAATGAGCTGTTTGATTAGCGCCGTGCTAACGAGGATGTGCTGAGAACATTAAAACGTTCTGAAAAGGCTGAAAACTGATCTGAACGAACATGGACTGATTCCAACATGGAGCCACAAACTGCAGGCTGATCAGCAGCCGCTTCGGATCGGCTCATCGGCCCCGAGGCCAGAGAACAGCTGCAAAGGCCAGCCATCGCAGTGACCCGACCGGTCAGCGCGGCTGTGTGTGTGTGTGTGTGTGTGTGTGTGTGAGGACAGTGGTCCTCTGCTTCTCCCTCACCTTGTGTTCCTGCAGTCTGGGCGAAATCACAGCTAAACGGTGGAGGAGGTGGAGGATGATGGGAGTACCGGGGGTTCAGGATATCTAAGACGAATTAGAGAGACATGATGAATGATGCAATATTTTCATGCCAGAGGGAAACTATTGCACTTCAAATTAGGGGGGTGACAGAGAGGGAAGAATGGGATGAATCCTGAGGAATAAGGGGGTAAAGAGAGGAGGAGAGCCTCTCACCTGCTGGCAGAAACAAACCAGCGCTAATCTTCAGTTTGTCCAGTGATCATCAGATGATCAATACTCAAACTTTACCTGCACAGAGAGCAGCAGCTGCTGGGCCAGAGCTGTACAGACTGGGAATGTTGGTGATTTACTGAGAAACCAGTAAGAGGCTGGGATCAGACTGGTCAGCCAGGATCGGACCAGGTTCACTTTCTCACCATAAATCAACTTCTGTTAAACGGCCAAGTACAAAAAGCTGGACTGGTAGGAGAGACGAAGAGACGCGTTTTCATCCCGGCTGTAACCGGAGGAAGACTTCAGGGTGACAAACCAAAGAGGAAGAACAGGGAAAGAGTCGCGTCCAACAGATGGAGATGAAATGTAGATGAAGGGAAGGTGGAAGGAGGAGAAGAAGAAACAAACAGGGATGGAGGCTGGAGCTGAGAGATCCAGGCTTCCGGTCCACTGATCAGCCAATCCAGAACCACAATCAGACTGACAGCCAGGAGCCCATCTCTGCCTGCTCCACTTCACTGGTTTGATCTCACACACACACACACACACACACACACACACACACACACACACACACACACACACACACACACACACACACACACACACACACACTCCTTCCTCCTGTACGATCCAATAACCTACCGATCCTCTCAGACTGTCTGCGTCGGTCAGAGACGTGACGTTTCTCCAGCGGCTCTGAGGATCAGAACCACAAAGACTTTAATTTTATTTCAATTGACAGTTTTATTGTCCCTTTGATCGATAGAAAGACGGAGAGGAAGACCTCAGGAGGAACGATCTGCAGCGGCACACGTCCTAAATTACAACCGCATTACTGAGGTACAAGACATTCTGGAACCAGGCATAACATAATGACCACCGCTAAACGGATTATTACCAGACAACCCAAAACTATTCATACTGCTGGCAAATCGGGCTCTGAAGCAGTCATTTCTTCTATGAAAGAAAGTTTTTGAATCTGAGGATGGAGCTAAAGATTAGGGTGATGGGAGAGAGGCCATCTCATCCTTAGAGACTTTGAAACTCATCACTAAAGATAAATAATCGAAAAGCTGCTCAACTCTGAAAAGAAGCTTCATTTCCTAACAAATGACACAGATCTACTGCAGCAAACGGAACAGATTTGGACTTTGACTAGGCCATTCCAAACCATGTAAACCATCCCATAATATCTCAGTGAATATGTTGTAAAAAGGTTTCTGATTAGCTGAATGTTCAGATTTTTGGGTCAAACTCCAACAAAACGTTCAAATCAAAGTTTGTTTGTAAAAACCTTTACAAGGTGGATTATATGATGAGAACTTATTCACTGTTTAAAGACATTTTTAACCAATCAGATTCCAGACATTCAGTTAGTTAAAGAAACTCATTTAAAATGAGCTGCAACAGCCTGGGGGTCTCTGAGGAGAACCGGAGCATTTTACCAATAATCATGATGATTTAATCAGGATTTGTGCTGAAATAAAAAGAAGCCCTGAAAGCTTTAAGGCCGAACTGCATGTGAAAGCTTGTGTCAAGTACAACTGACATTTAATAGGCACTCCAGGCTTGAAGTACACTCAGTCTGAGGCTGTTTTTGTCAAACACAAAAATGCATTTAAATTTCAAAGGTAAACAACATTTACACTCAGGTGAAGTGGAAGCTGCTTTATGAAACTAAATGAATGGAAGAATAACTGAACAAAGCAGTGGATGTTTTCTACTTCACAGATAATTCTCTCTAAGATCATCTGTAGGCAGGAAGCTGGAGGCCAGAACCTCCAAATGGCCTGAAGCTTCATCAGGCTTCCAGCTCCGCTCAGTAATCACATGTCAGCTGACCAGACCGAGTTTCCATGTTTATGAGGAGGAACCCTGAGGAGAGAGAAGAAACCGGGCCGACCCGGCGGGTTCCCGTCTCCCACCCGGACTCTGATCCTCTTCTGCTCCTATTACGGCACAACAGCCAGGTCAGTGTTTGTTTTCCTCAGTCAACACCTCATTTACGATGTAGGAAGAAAAGAGCAGATTGAAGGCTGTTTTGTTAATGCGACAGGGAAATGGGAATAAAATGTAAAGATGGCAAACGGCGTTTTCCCCTGGGAAATCAGTCCTGCTAAAGACGAGACGTCAGAACTCATTCGCACAGATTGACTCTGGCTCAGTAAGACGAGGCGAGGAGAGAGACGGGCTGCTTCAGGCAGAGCTTACAGCATGATGTCAGGACAGAGCAGAAGAGGTGAGGACTTTATTTACATGACTGCAGATGATCCACTTCTAATCGAAGCTCATCAAACCTCCATCCACACCCAACCAGCTGAGACCTTCTGGGTCTTCAGCTCAGACTTGTCCTAAACTAAAGAGCATCAGAGCAAGCAGAGACAAATAAACCCAAACCTTCACTGCACATCTGAAAACCAGAGTTCAGGTTTTACATTTAAGAGGATAAACCCATCAGGCTTTAGTTACTGTTGGTGTCAGTGTAGCTTCTTCCTCCATAAACCGACTGTGAAGGTGGAGAAATCTCCCACATGGTCATCGAATGGTTGAGGAACGAATCGCAGGGTCCCTCAAAACATAAAGGCAAAAAAAGAGACCGCTCCAAAAGCAGGAAGCAGCCTGCAGCGCAGGGCATTCTGGGTAAATACAACCAAAGCTAACGTGCTAGCCTAGCGCTAGCAGCAGAAATGGCTCCTGGTCTTTAGCCTAAAGAGAAACCCTCCACCGCTAAAATCCTCCATCTTGTTTCCATCTGGTGAAGAAGGAAGTTGCTCTCAGTGTCTTCAGAGGTTCTTGGTGCAGCGCCCCCACAGGCCAGGAGGGGAACAGGTTGGTGTGACTCAGAGCCACAGCAGAGCAGATGATGAAGTTCTGGTTCCAGTAGAACCGGGTCATCATCAGGAGGGAAACCATCTGTATGCAGCAGGAAGTCGCCAAGTACCATGAGCTCTCATCAGAGTTATTATACCGTTAATATTTTCTTTAGACTTTTTAATTAAAAATAATTTTCACCTGCTGAAGTTGAGCTGAGAGGCTTTTCTACACTAAACATCCTGATGTGTAATGAAGTGCTGCTGGTCATTACAAACATAAATGTATTTAGTTGGCAGCTTTTATGGATCCTGGTGTTTTAACTTCCCTTTGAACTCCAAGGAGGTTTAATAAAACTCAGCTTTAAACAAACTTTCCTGCTCCGTTCCCAGAGTTTTGGTCAAACTGTGAATGCTGCATCAATCATCCCAAACCTCCAGGAGCTTCCTGTCCTTCATTCATTGGTGAAACCAGACAAATCAAGTTCAGACTCAGTCCACAGCGCAGATTCCTTCTTTAATGCCTCTGTCCACATTACTGTCTTCAGCCTCACAGTAAAGAGAGTTTAGCCACAAAGTCAGCCTCTTCCCATCAGCCGCCGTTCAGACTCGTCTGCTGTTTGAACTCTGGGAAGCATTGATGCCGCGCTGCTATGATGTGCTGTTAATTGGCAATTCTTGGGCTGGGAACTCTAATGAACTTATCCTCTGCAGTCGAGTGAACTCTTGGTCAATTTGTACTAATGAAAGTGAGCTTTAATCAGGGGGTTTGATGGATTTTAAAAGCTGAACAAGAATTAACTTTCCAAGTTTTCTAAACAGATTGATTAGTTGAGGCAATAACAGGCTGCTGTTTCACTAAAACGATAATCCAGGAGCCAATTTAGAGATGAACTAAAAGATCCTGATGCTATTCTGTTCTCATCACCCAAGATGATCTTAAACTCACTTTCAATGCATTTTCTACCAAACAGGAAGGTGGAAAACATTTCTGTCCTTTTAGTTTTACAGGAATAATGCTCAGGTTGAACTGTTACCTAACAGACGTTCGTAGATTCATTTGCATCATTCTCCAAGGGAAACTCATCACAGCTGCTTTTTTCAAGGCAAACCTGAATCTTCATCTTTTCAAAAGCAGAATAAATCTGCTCATATTTTTCCACATCACTGTCCATTCAGTTGATTTATGAATAAAAATCTTCCCTGGTCCAAGTCAACACAGCTTTATTTTGAAGAGCAGCGTCAGAAAGAGGACAACGAAAATAAGGAGAAATAAACCTTAAACTGTTTGTCATGATGGAGTTTGTTCTAATTGTCTCTTTCAGAATCAGCAGGTGTGTTTCTGATTGCAGAGAAAGAAACATATTGGAATATTATTTACTCAGATGGTAAAGCGACGCAGCATGAGAGAAGCTAACCGCAGACAAAACTCAGACATCTCCAACAAGGACGGCAGGAACTTTTCTGCTTTTTAAAGAAAATCATTCTCATAACGCTGCTGCTTACTGACTTTACTGAATTACATTTAAACACCAGGGAAACTTGTTTACAGCAGCAAAATATCATGAATTTCTTTGGTGGGTTTGGAGTCATGAAGCGGTCTGAAAATCAGGAACGGATGTTGATAAACTCTTCGACTGACCGGCAGACGATCTTTAACTCCAAGTTGGGTTGAAGTGTTTACTAAACAGCAAAATGATTGCAGCCAAACATACAGTATTTACATGCATTATTACCAAATAATGCAGAGTTTATGGCTGAAGGGGCAGCTGGCGACAGACGAGGACGTTATTTTAAACAACCGGCGGATGATTAACGCGACGAGCGGCCATACGTAGGGAGGAAGGAGTTACTGTACAGATGATTGGGGCAGTGATTGAGAAGCGGTGGAGGTGGAGACACGCCAACACCAGGTCCTGATTTCTGCCAGGCAGGGGGTCCGATCAGAACCAAACTGTTGGTTGGTTTGTTGTTGGAGGACGGCGAAGCAATCAAGCAGGAGAGGGAAGAATTATTTCTGATAAGTCGTCTGAGGGAAACATAATCATGGCTGTGCTGTGTGAGCCTGTGACGGGCATTAACATTTTTTTGTTGAAGCTTTCACTTTTTTCTCCCAGCTCTGACTGTGAAATATTTTGGACTTGTTTGAGAGATACAAAGGTGTTCCTTCCTCCCCCAGCGACAGATGTGTCAAAGCAGGAGATGGCATGAAGCTCTCCAGGGACTTCCTTAAGTGTCACCGGGAAGCTTTGCTACACACTTTTTTTGTAAGTAGAGCTGAATAATAGTGCTGCACTAAGCAGACTGGGCCAATTAGGTCCGATGGGACCGGCAGCCGATGTGTGAAAGTGTTTGCATGCATGTGGACGATCCTGGAGTCGCAGACAGACAGACAGCAGGACGGACATCAGAGTGCTGTCAGACATCTGCCTGCTTCTAACTGAACACACACACACACACACACAGTCATGAGAGAGGAGGCAGCAGCTCTGTCAGGAAGGAGTGTTTAGAAACCAGGCATGGCGAGTCGACAGACTCTGACCTACCAGCTGTCGGACTCACTGGAGACGGCTGCTGATAAATGTTGGATTAGTAGGAACATTTCCAAACGCTGCTTCAGTGAGCGTGGTGTCGCTATACATTTACAATCTTAGAACATTTTTCATTTTCAAGACGGTCCTTCAAATGTTCGACCTGTATTTCTGTTTAACTATCGTCGATCATCACTAAGCTTCCACCACCTCATCCTGAACGTGGAGTTCCTCCTGGTCGTGAACTCGGCTCCCTGCTCTTCACTCGGCTGAAACTGACCCAAACCCACAACAACCTGCTGAGGCGGCGGCTTCAGAGTCTCATCTTTAACCTTCTCATCCACAGTGTGGAGACAGCAGCACAAAAAGCAGCAGCATGTTTTGGTTCAGGGTTTGACCGCTGAGGCTCTGCTCTATACTGCCCCCATGTGGCCGTCTAAGGTAGCATGCAGCACAAAGCTGCGATGCTTCCTGTTAATTGTTTTATCTGTGTGTTGAACTACGTTAGAAAAGCTCAACTGAATAAATAAATCTGGTTTTAAGTCTGAAACATTGAAGTGAATGAGGAGAAGAACTCAGCAGGTCTGAGATGAATCAGTGGCTCGTTGCTGCGGTCCAGTCATTCGCGTCGCCCCCTCTGGGTTTTCCTCCAACACTCCAGAAGGTTCCGCCTACACAACACACAGCGCCTCACACACATCCACCCGGGCCGTCTGTGAGCGCGCTCACACACACACCAACGCGACGGTCGCATCAGAAACTCTGCAAATCCATTGAAAAGGCTCCTGATGGGGAAAACAGTCTGTTCCTCACACAGCCTGACGTCCAGATGTCCCTCCGCTGCAAGATGACAAATCTCTGCTCTTAAGTCACCACTCCCCCATATTTGTAGTCAATAACAAGTTAATAAGATAAGCAGCATCACATTACTGGGAAATTTATGATTAAAATGTTACATGATGTCCAAGAATACCAGAGCTGCGTCTCATTAAGGTAACAAGTTGTTTTAATTCAGATGAAATGGGAAACCTACAGAATGCTGCATGCAGGCATGTCAATGGAAGGTTGAGTGGAAGGAAAAACTGAAGGTAGTGAAGTGATCTCACAGCACTGATGCAGAAATTCAAGCAAAAGGAGCCACAACCAAACTGCAGAGATGATTTATGTTTTAAAAATCCAGTTTTTATGAACCGGAAGAAAGAATAAAGTCTGTGTGGAGTGAAACCAGAAGTTTACATACACTGCTCCTTCTGTGAAGCTAAATCAGAATAAACTTCTCTGGTTTCAGGTCAGAATTTAAATTATTTATTCAGAATCAGAAGTTTACATACGTTTGGTGCCGTTGCCTTTAAACTGAATTACTTTGGTTATTTTATTGTTTAATAAATCACTCTGATCATGAATAAATCTGACAGATTCCTTTTCATTTTTGAAGCTTTTAGAAAACAGAAATAAATGTAGAAGAGTTTGGTCTGTTTTAAAAAAGAAGCATGTATATAAATTTGAGTTTCTTTCAGGATTAAATCTCATTTTTGTTGTTATTCTCATTTCTAAAGTCTCTGCTTAAGTGAAACTCCTGCAGATCTCAAAGCAGCATTTTGTTGAATGTTTTTTAAAAACCGAGTTTCCCTTCATCTGATGCTCAGACGGTTCTCCCTGCGCGCCTGTTCATCCAGAACAGGAAGTGATGCCGCTCATCCCGTCCCATCAGGGCTGATTGGGTACAGCGCAGGGCGGGGCCGGACCCAAGAGTCCCTGCAGCTCCTGCAGCTCCGCTAATGTTTCTAACACCTTCAGAAGCCGCGGTCCCAGAGTGGATCATTAAGCTGGAGAATATCAGCAGCGCATGAAGCTGAGGTGGATCCAAACGGAGCTGGGATGAGACGAGGTTCTCCCTTTGTCTAAACGGGCCTCATTAGCGCAGCGCCGTATGCAGCTGGATGACGACAGAGCAGCAGGAAACAAAAGGCAGAGTTATGGGAGGAATGACAGGCAGGAGCGTCTAATCTGCTGTTAGACATCCGAATCAGAAAGCAGCAACTGTTCCGCTTCCTGTCAATTAGGTGCCAGGAAATTGCACACACATTTGTCCAAGCGGGGAGGAGAAAACGCGCGACACCCACCCACCCAAACGGGCCGCGCAGCTCATCAAGCCGCAGCGGTGATTAGTCTATCCGGGGGCCCAGCAGGCGGCGGCGGCGCGTTTCCTTACAGGAGAGCGTGAGGAAAGCGCCGCCATGACGGCGAATAGAAACCAGAGCAGAGAAGAAGAGCAGAGGGTGGTGATGATCCAGCAATTAGTCTCCACCGTCCAACAAGAAAACCACTCGGTGCATTTCTCACTAATGCGCCACAATTTGCCACCAAATGAGACGTTCTGGTGTCATTTCCTGAATTAAGCCTAATGAAGTGAATCTGGAGCAGGTACGTCTCGCTCACAGCCCAGATTCTCCTGCCAATTATGTCATTGTACACAGAGGTTTGCTGCTGGCCTGCGCCACCTCTTCTGTCATAATCAGCTCCCAAACATAACGAGCTGAAATAAGGCGCAACTTTCCTGCAGGAACTTTTTTCACTAATGAGAGAAGGGGTCAGCGGTGGAGTTTGACCTTTTGTTGGGCTGCAGACGACATAAGCGGCGCTGCGGCGTGAGGAGTCACAGGGTGAAGAGGAAAAGTTTTCCACTTTCTCAGCCCGACTCGTCCGGCTGCTGCAGCCGTTTGTCTGATGCAGGTTGAAATGCGACGCGCTGGACGGCCTCACACACCGAGCTTCAAGTCAACATCAGCTGGAAAACATCCACCACTCCTTACAGGTCGCAGAAGAAATAGGATTTATAACAGCTACTGGCTAAAATAATAATCTAAGCTGCAATAACTCTCCTGTAAAAACACTTGGAACTGAATATTTTAACGGCTCAAACCTCTAATAAACGTTAAAACACATCAACAGAAAGCAGATCTAAAACTAAATGCTTAGAAAAGTTTCCTCATTAAAACAGTTTCTACATTTTGATTTTGACTTCAGTTGTTTAAAATGCTGTGTATATCAAACATAAATTAAATTTGACACCTTGAAATTGGGCCTCTGTCTCTTTAAGAAGCTCCTGCTTTTTCCTTCAGCAGGTCATCACAGCTATGCTCCTCCATTGTGCTGTTTACAGGCCTGTTGGGCTGAGCTGTCTGATAACTGCTGCTGCTGCTAGTCTGGAGGAGCGGAGGGGTTTTCTGTGCGTTTAGGCACCCTGAACGGTTGCCATGGAGATTAAATGATTTCTCAAACGTGCATGAAAGAGTCAAGGAGACACTGCAGGTATGATTATGATGAAGGATTAATATTATAACATGATGTAAACTTTAAAGTTGATTTTATACAATTTCTAGTGATTCTCAGCATTGAGTTTATTTCAGTTTTCTTAAGATTTTTTATAATATTCCAGTTAAAAACAAGAAAATGTGAGAGGAGTAATAAAAAACAAAAACAGGAACGTGGGATGGCAGGTGTGGTGAGAGAACAGGATGAAAAGATGGAAGTAGGTTAAAAAAGAAGATCTAAAGAAAACCAGGAGGAGAAAAAGGGCAAAGCAGAGGAAGTTCAAAGTCTGAGAGGGAAACTGAAGGATGATGAAGATCAACAGGAACATTCTGTTCTCTCCCTAAATGTCAGTCAATCACGGCGCTGGCGTTCGCCTCGCCTGCCTGACGGATCGACAGTTTGTGTTTGCTCCGACAGCAGAGCAGGAGGCCAGCGCTACGAGACGACTGCGTTCAAAACGGATCTGCATCAAAACGTCCATCAGACCTGAGAGACCAGGAGAAGACGAGCAGGAACACGATGAAGAACGGAGACAGGGAGGGGTTTGGGCGCAGCGCCGACTGAACATCACAGGGTTTTATTAAATCAGACTGAAGTGCTTCACTAACACTCCTTTTAACTGCAGCGTTTCCACTGAGAATTCAATTAAAATCCCACATGAATCAGTTTGTTGGAGGCGCCATCATCGCCCACATCACTTCCTGTTTACACCAGTAGTAACATCCGGTTGTTGATCATGTGACTCATGTTTCCGATTCACTTATGCAAAATAAACCCGTTTCAATTCGGCCAGAAAGCTCGTCTCAGCACCAGAACTTTCCAAAACATGATGTTTTGGCACAATTAAGCGGTGATGTCATCAGTGGACATGCAGCTGCTGGTCAGCTCCTGATTCAGGGAGATGAATCTGGCAAACTGGGGCAGAACCAGTTAAAACCGCTGGGTCAAGCAGCCGCCTGTCGGTTTGACACATTCAACAGAAAGTCTGTCACTTTGGCTTCGTCTTTTTCTACATTTAGAAACATAAATGTGGTTTCAGGAAACGGCTTCCTAAATGATAAATCTGTTCTGAAAGCACAGATTTAGTGCTGGTGGTGATTTGGTTCAGCATCTTTTCAGACTCCTGTTCATATTTACTTGTGGGGAACGTGGGCCGCCTCTGGGCGGCCTGTGGAGACGACGGCCGCGGCTGCACATGTCCACCGTGACTCGCTGGCCCGGTTCTGCAGCTGCCGGCAGGAGAGCAGCGATCCGTTTGATGCTTTCAGCTCCTGATCACCTGAGACGCATCAGCTTCGCCGCTGATGGGCGACTGGCGCTGCTTCTGGGACATTCAGGTTTGATTCATGCAGCACATATTCTGGTTGGAATATGAATCGTTATATCAGAGCAGAAAGTTAGCATGGATGTAGAAATATGTCACAGTAAAGGATTAAAGCCTTGAATGTTCCCTAAAACATCCCACAGACTCTTTCAGACACAGAAAGTGGAGCTTTTACCTTTGCAGCAACCCAGAATCATTACATCTGTGTGGCTTTAAAAAGCCTGCAGAGAGATGCTGAAGTGGGGATATGATCTCTGTTCACTATGGAAGAAGGTTTGAACTTCCTCTTTTTCAACTCCAGGCAGATTTGGGGTCATAGGTCAGGTGCTATTTGAGATGCTAATCAGCTGCTAACAGTTTTAAAAACTGAAAGTATAAAATTCTTCACTTTATACCAAAATCAGAAACTGTTTCCTAAATATTGATCATTTATAAAGGACCTAAGGAAGCTGGTTGTTTATTTGAGAAATGAACTTTCCAGGTTCAAACTGCCTGATTTTAAAATGTCTGCAGCCGGTTCCCTGCGGTCCTTGGCCCCGATAGAACCGGGTCAGGCTGAGCCTGCGCTGCAGTTTCTCTCCCTTTCAGTGTTTTTTGAGTTGATTAAAAATTTTCCGTGCTGCTGCAGCGCTCCGACCCGAACGCTGAAAGGATCCCAGCCGCCCTCCGCCCCGAGGGGCTTTTACTCAGCCGACCTCATCCGAGAGCAGAACCCGACACAGGAAGCGCTCCTCCGACAGCCTGTCACACACACACACACACACACACACACACACACACACACACACACACACTCTTGCTCTGAGTCACCCACAGCCTCCGGTGTGTTTTCAGGTGTGTGTGCTGCCACCAACACCACTGCTGTCAATCAGCAGAGCGAGCGGCGCGCGGCCTCTTCTTTCTCCGCTGGTGCAGCTAACACACAAATACACATGTAGCTGCTTCACCTGCTGTGCTGCCGCCGCTGATGGACACTCTGCTGCTTCAATTACCGGCCTCTCCCTCTGCCTCTGTCCCCGTCGCTCTCCGACACAAAATGTGTACCTTGCTTCCAGCAAAGGTTTATTTTCCACTTTTACTGAAATGCAACACACACCCTTTTTCCTGCTCCAGTCAACGTCGCAGCGGCAGACAAGAGCGCGGGGTAATAACACGGAACAAACTGGAAACCTTTCTTCTGCCCCACCAACAGCAGCGGAGCTAAATCACATCCCGCTATTGGAATCCTGCAGCTATCTGACGGAGTTACAGAGGACAGGAGGACGTTTCCATCGAAAACCCACATTTCAACATCTGTAAGAACATGAACATTTCTGAGTTTCAAAAGTCAGAAATTTGCTAGAAAGAACTTTTCTAGAAAATTTCAGATAAACTTCTTTCTTTTTCTTTTAAGCAAATGTTTAACTTGAAATCCAGAAATTTCCATATTTTCTCCAGTAAATTTCTAAAATCAATGTAAAAAAAAATGTTCTAGGTTTTGGAGCTCAGGAATGTCCAAACTTTTTCATCCAATTTTTTCAAACAAATTTTCTACTTTTGAAAAATGTTACGACTAATTTCAAATGTCTGGAGTTTTTCTAGAGAATTTTGGAGGAAATTTGCTCCTTTTTTCCATCTTTAATGGCCCACTTGTCCTGTGAGTGGACTGTTAGCATTAGCTCCTGAACCGGGCCGACAAAGTACTGGTCAGGTCTAAACTGTGACAGATGGACGTCTGGGGCAGGTATTGATCAACAGGATGAGTGACAGAGCGGTGATCGATCGGACATGTATGTTTGGAGACGGAACATTGATGACAGATGGAATCATCTGCTGGTGAACAGAACATGGACCCTGACAGAACCGACAAGGTTCCAAAACTTCTCAATCGAGATTAAATACTGCTAACGGCAGGCGGCAGAGCGACGTTCGCTAACGGAGGGCGGCAGAGCGACGTTCGCTAACGGCAGGCGGGAGAGCGACGTTCGCTAACGGAGGGCGGCAGAGCGACGTTCG
>NW_015113047.1:339805-356305 GCF_001443285.1 Poecilia latipinna
GGAGGGCGGCAGAGCGACGTTCGCTAACGGCAGGCGGCAGAGCGACGTTCGCTAACGGAGGGTGGCAGAGCGACGTTAGCTAACGGAGGGCGGCAGAGCAACGTTCGCCAACGGCGGGCGGCAGAGCGACGTTCGCCAACGCAGGGCGGCAGAGCGACATTCGCTAAAGGAGGGCGGCAGAGCGACGTTCGCTAACGGCAGGCGGCAGAGCGACGTTCGCTAACGGAGGGCGGCAGAGCGACGTTCGCTAAAGGAGGGCGGCAGAGCGACGTTCGCTAACGGCGGGCGGCAGAGCGACGTTCGCTAACGGAGGGCGGCAGAGCGACGTTCGCTAACGGAGGGCGGCAGAGCGACGTTCGCTAACGGCGGGCGGCAGAGCGACGTTCGCTAATGTTCATGTCTGTCATGACAGGATGCTAGTCTGCGGCCCGGCAGGCTGATTACAGGAACTGCTGAATAAATAAAAATGGACAATCAGAACTAAGTGAGAATCTTCCATGACAAAATGTTCAGCAAAGAAAAAAAACTGTTGATTACCTTGTTATTTTTTTACCAATGTGTCTGCTGCGTCTAACGAGACTGGCTGTCTAATATATCTCCCCAATTAGAGGAAAACACAAGTGAGGAACACACAGCAACATGCAATCAGCTGTGTCAGCTGCAGCAGTTATCCCACAATCCTCCTGGCCTTCGCACCTGTCACTGCAGGCGGACAAACATTTGCCTCCGCTGCTCATCTCGCTTTATTGTTTCTTTGTCTGCAGAACGGATGAGGAGCGCAGACTGAGCAAGAGGCTGCAGACAAAAGCAAGAATACAAAGTAAGAGTGGAAACAGCCCCGAGGGAGGCCTTGTCAGATAAACAATGAGACACAATTAAATGACATTATTATAGAAAACTGGCTGCAGCCATGAGGGAGCGGAGGAGAGTCAGATTTACATCCTTCATTAGGTAACGTGGCTGTTTGAGATGGAAATGTTCCTCGTGTTGGGCATCCTTCTCACTCCGGAGCGCTGACAGAGCCGCTCCATCATGGCCGTCCCTCACTGCCACACTTCCAGCTCAAACGCCCACAGGAAGAAAGCTGGATGCATTCAAGCATTCTCCAAACTAATAAACCTGCTCTGGACTTAGCCCGTCTTAGTCTGAAGTGTCATTAGAAGTGGCAGGCAGCCGGTGAGGCCTTAAGACTCTGCCGCTCTCACCGCCGCTAATCCCCGCCAACAAAGTAAGCGGCTAACTGAATATATAAGGGAATAATACATGCAAACGTTCTCCCACACGCAGCGTCGCAGGAGGTGATGCAGAAAGGCTGCGCTCCAACACTTCAAAGCGTCAGCGGAAATGCAAAGTCATGTAAACGGCAATCCGCCTTAAAAAGTAATCCGACATTCTGACAGCAGCACTCAGAAAAACATCTGACAAAGAAACGCAGACAGGGAGAATTTCCTTAAGTGGTAATAAAGGCTGGAGCTGATAAACACTGCAGACTGCAGGACTCCTGCTGCCGCTCCGGAGAGCAGGAGGTTCCTGGGAGGAGGAGGATCCTGGGAGGAGGAGGTTCCTGAGAGCAGGAGGGTCCTGAGAGGAGGAGGTTCCTGAGAGGAGGAGGATCCTGGGAGCAGGAGGTTCCTGGGAGGAGGAGGTTCCTGGGAGGAGGAGGATCCTGGGAGGAGGAGGATCCTGGGAGGAGGAGGATCCTGGGAGCAGGAGGTTCCTGAGAGGAGGAGGTTCCTGGGAGGAGGAGGAGGTTCCTGGGAGGAGGAGGTTCCTGGGAGGAGGAGGATCCTGGGAGGAGGAGGTTCCTGAGAGGAGGAGGATCCTGGGAGCAGGAGGTTCCTGGGAGGAGGAGAAGGTTCCTGGTAGGAGGAGGATCCTGGGAGCAGGAGGTTCCTGGGAGGAGGAGGATCCTGGGAGGAGGCGACACTGCCAGTCTCTCATCTAGAAATCCGTCGGCTCACTGGAGCCTCGCTGCCCTCAGCCTGTGACCAACGTAACTTCTACATCCTGACTTGGCGAATCGTCCTCAGATTGCCGTCCGTCTCCCACCTGAACGGTTTGTGTTTCAGTGTCATGTAACACTTTTGGTTCATCAAACCAAAGGAATGCCGTCGGTTCATCCAGCTGGTTTCTGTTGCTGACAGAGAAAAGGCTGATTTTCCATTTCCAGTTAAAGTTTGATATTACATGTAAAATCTTTTCCATCTGGATTCTCAGAAACTCAGATTACAGATAAAATTCTTCGTTTTGGTTTTTCTTCATATAACTTCCTGCTTCGTCGGCCTGTAAAGTCACATGATCGTTTTCCACTTGACTTGTCTTCAGCTTTTAGTTTAGTAAAACTCATTCTTCATCCTTAACCTCAGATTCCAAGTAAATTTAATTTCCTAGAAAATGCAGATTATAATTCATAAATTTGAATCTTATATGAAAGAAAATGCAATTCATCCTGAATATTATTTTTTTAGATATTACAGGTCAAAGTTTCAAAAGGTCAAGAAATGGTTTTCCGTTTGACTGTTGGCAAAATTCACCAGCGATCGATAAAAGATCCAACCTGGAGGAGCAGAACGGATTTATTCCCCAGCTTGTCTCAACTTCTTTTCTCTTCCACCTTGTTGTGAACCCACTGAGGCATTTCAGATATTCTTTCAAAACACTCAGAGCTATCACCTCTTTTCATGTGCAAGTGTTTATATCTGTCACCATCTCACTTTTTCTCCCCTCCACTTCTTTCTCTCCGCTGCTCCCAGTGCGAGTTTCTCTTTGAAATGCTTTTTAATTAGCACGTACAACACACAGCCGGGGTTAAATTAAATTGCTAAGATACAAGGGGGTTGAGGTCAACGTCTCTGCAAAGACCGTTAGCGCAGATAATTGGAAGAAATCCTTTTTTTCTCCTTCCCCTTCCACTTTTGCTAAATATCCATAATCAAAATGACAGCGGATTGCACACAGATAGTTTGGCAGGGCGGCTGTGTGCTCAGGCAAAGACACCTTATGAAATATGAATTTATTTTTAGAGCTGGAGGAAGACAAGTAATTAGGAGTGTAGAGAGAAAATCACTTTCATGTTTTCTCCCGCTCCGTCTCTGCGCCAGCCTCCCTGCACCTGGGAAACATCTTTCTGTAAAACCAATATATCTGGGCTTGTATCGGTTTTATGAAATATAGGAAGACGCACTTCCTTGACTGCATAATAACTGTGACTTATAAGTACTACGCTGGTTGTCAAAACAAAGCTTTTAGGGAATTAATACTGTTGACTTATGGCTGGTTTTGATTCGTGAATGCCAGAGAATATTTGTTTCCGATAGGAAACGACGACCTTCTGTGATTCTATTAACCGTCTGCAAACGGTAAAACGCGGGCAACGTTTCAACGGGACAGCAGGGGGCGACACCGCCGTTACAGAAAACTAAATGTCAGAGAAACTCGTCTTCATATCGAACAGAACCTTCAAAACTGTTTAAACACACAGCTGGGGAGGAGCGCACACACCTCCAAACTGCACCATGTCAGTGTCTGACCGCTGAATTTGGTCATAAATAAAACCCTGAGATCAGAACAGCATCAAAGATAAAGGAGGAGGTGAAGGAAAGGTGAACTCTGATTTATAGAAGAAATTTAGAAAAGTTGCAGCAGATTCTTAAAAACTCAACTAATCTGCAGTTTTGCAACAAATTCATCTCCATGACGACGAGAACAAAACTCTGTCATGACTTTTCCATATTTTATTTCCTTCTGTTCAACCCGGCTGAACCTGATGGCTGAGGCTCAGGAGCCTCCGCTCAGTGAGATCAATAATAGATCAATAATAGATCAATAATAGATAGACGGATGAATGGATGAGGGCAGAAATATTTTCTCTTTCCATTTGAACAATGGAAAACATTTACTGGAGGAATCCTTTAGCTGCAATCACAAAATGATCACGGTTATTTTTAAATGTTTTTAAAAAACAGAAATCTAAATGTTTTGTCTACCAGAGTTTAGTAGCAACTAATTACATCTACATGAGTGACTTTTTTGAAAAAATATACTTTTAGAAGTGTTTTAATACACTGTACTTTTACTTTTACTTACTTTTATTATCAAGTATTTTTACTGTTGAGTAAAATTTCTGGATTTTCTTCCCAATGAATGAAAAACAAAAACTCACCAGACTCAGACAAACACCTGCAGTTTCTGTTCAAGTTTCATCAGTTTTTTATTTAAAGAAACTCATTTGGAATTTTTATTTATTTTTTTTTATTTTATGAATTGTCATCATTTTGGTCCTTAAAATACCAACATTTCCTTTTAACTTTATATTTTGTTCCATCTGATTTTGTAATTTTGTAATATTAAATGACTGTAAATGACCTAAGTACTTTTTTACTCTTGAGTAAAACTGTTTTTACTTCAGTATAAATTTTGATACTCTACCACGTCTGTTGTTTATTAACATGTTTCATTCTTAAAATTCATGTTTGGTTGTATTAGATGAATTAAAATATCACTTTGCTGCTTTTAAAAATATGAAATCAAATCTCAGAAAATAATGCTTCTTTACAGCATCCATAAAATCTGTGCAGCACAAACTGGGTTGTAAAAACCCAAAGAAACATGAAAAAATCAGCTGCTAAATAAAGTAAATAGAGAGCAGAAGATGTCTGCAACAGGAGAGAGAGAGGAAAAAATGAGAGAGCAATATGTCAGCATGATAACACCTCTAAAAGTCACCGAAATGCCAGGTCATCCTGCTCGACGGGAGAATCAAACCGCAGCGCCTGAGAGCGCCGTGCAGCATGGTGCTAACACACACGGAGCAGCAGCTGAGCCTCCAGCAGCAACCGGCTGCCTGTCAGCGATTGTTCAAGTGTGCAACAATAGTTTGTGCCTCTCCTCTCTGATGATTATTCCTCTAACAAGCCTCTTACAGTAGGAGGATGACGCTGCTGCAGCCGGGTGCGACCCACTCTGAGCCCGTCTCTGGCTTTGTGCTGCTGCTGGCACATTGTCTTGCAAAGAGGTGGGTGGGAGGATGATGAAGAGAACGAGTGTTAAAAATTTATTTCTGCTTTATTAATATTTCACACAAATGGATGCAACGTGCAAAGCGGTGACGACATCGTTCACCGGAAAAAGCCTCCCACTGCGCTCTTCCTGCGCCTCGACCTGCCAAACAAATCACCCCGACTGGCTTGACTTGAACTAGGCCGATTCGATCCCATTCTCCTCTCTCATCATTTCTTACTGATCAGTGAACCTTGAAGAAATCTGCGGCAGCTGAAATATGAGCGGTCTGCTGGGACTGGCTGCTCCGTCGCTGAATACCAGAATGGAGCTTTAAGAACACGATAACTTTCCCCAAGAAGAAATTCACAAGAAAGAAAAACTTTGGCTGCTGAGAACAATCCCATCTCTGAAATTAGAGAACAGACTCTGGAGAGAGAACTGTGTCGATGTCCTACAGAGACAGATAAGGAATAATCACTACAAACCTGGTTCTGCTCTGCACCAGAACCAAACATGGAGAAGCAGCATTCAGCTTCTATGCACCACAGATCTGGAACAAACTTCCAGAAAACTGAAAAACAGCCGAAACACTGAGCTCAGTAAATCCAGACTAAACCCAGCAGGTTGGAGTTGCTATGGAAACACATCTCATGTGTGTTGGTGATTTTGATGATGCATTAAACAAAATGTAACGTTTATATATGTTTTCATAAACTGTCTTTTGTGACTTTCACTGCACGGCGCCATCAACCTTTAAAAATACCAAAACATAAAAATCTGGTGGATTCTGCCAGGATCAGTGGATCATCACTGGGTCTTCCAACCGGACAGTAATCCAGAACTGGCTGGGCCTGCTGCTCTTCATGGGGTGAAGAGCAGTTCAGCATGTGGTCATAATGTTGTGCCAGATCAATACATCCAAATAGAAAGCCTCTATATTTACAAAATGTTTGAAGTGCTTCCTTCAGTGTTGTTGAAGTAAACTAATCATTTTTCACACTAATATTTGTAGTCGACTCGTTCCTGCAGCTTCAAGGCCCAGAAACCTCAGAGGTCGGCTCTGCCGGCTCGGAGGTTCAGAGGTGGAGGATGTGGAGGAGTCGTCACAAAGAGGAGGAGGAGGAGGAGGAGAAGTTCTCAGTGGAATCAGCCCGGCTCATTAGAGCGGCTGAGGGAAGGACTCTGAAGAGCGCAGCTTGTTTGGAACCTCAAGACGGAGAAGTCGCTAATTAAACGGCTTCAGCGGCTCAGAAAGGAAGAACGGATGTTAGAAAGCTCACACTGTCACAGACAGACAATATAGGCTGCAGTTTGAGTTAAAATAAAATAATTATGGGATAAATAATTATGTTTTCATCTCAGAGTCTGCAGCAGATCCAGGTGTTTCACCAACCAGGTGGAGATTCTGACTATTTTTATTTCAATTTCAGACATGATGTTGTTAATTATCAAAGTAAACCTTTAATCTTTAAGCTCCTCTCACATCATTCACTGTCGTTTCTACTCACTTTAAGACAAACGGCTGCTGGAAAAGACGAGGCAGATCACAGGTTGCTTGGTAAATTAAATCTTTATCCCAGTAAGGAAGCCGTTCCCAGAGCCACCGAGATCATTTTCTGTTTTAGACCAAGAAGAAATGATTCAGAAACAGAAAACTGCTCATCAGTGAAACCTCTTCCAAACTGGTCAAGGTAAACGAGCTTTAAATTACTGAATCGTCTGCAACATGAGGAGACAAGGACAGGATTTAATAAGTTTATGTTTCTTCCTCTCCAGGTAGAGCATGATTTTAGACATATTTCATGTTTTTTACTTGCATTTTCTAATTATGTTTAACAAACCGATCAATCGTCCTTCAGCTTTCAAACAATAGTTTTTTGTAACTTCTTCCACAGGTGATGCTGCTGTTACTTTGTTTAAGCCATATTTGAACCTAAAACTATTTTTCTTTACTTCAAAAAACAAAAACAAATGAAGCATTACTTGTTGACCTTCTTTATGTTTTCTCTTTTTCTTCCCAACTGAAGGTCTGATGCTGATAACTCAAAGCTCTGTGAGAGCGCCTCCTATGGCCACAATAATTATTAGGTGAATTAATCTGAAATAGGTCAGGCTGCCCTCCTGTTGGAGCCACTTCAGACATTTAATACAACAAACTGATGAATCTCAACATATTTCATGTTGATCAAGACTAAAAATATATAAAAAGATGAGAATCATGATTGTAGTTTAAGATTTCCAGGATTTTTTAAAATCATTTTTCAACTTCAGGGAAGATTTTCACCCAGAACAACGTAATTATTCTCCAACTGAAGCATTAAGACCCAAGTGTGGTGATACATTTATAGCTGCCAATAAAAAGCCGTTTTGTAACAAAGGTGATTTCCACAGACAGAACCGGTTGGCTGTGAGGCCATTTGGAGCCAAAACCCAGATTTCCTTTCCTGACATAAATCTGCTGAATCTAATCTGATAATTACAGCGGAGCAGTTTAGTGCGGCGCGATGCCGACTGGCCTTTTAATCAAATATGTAATACCTTCCATGTTTTCCACCCGACAATACAAACCATCAGAAAGTATAACTGAACTTTTCTTTGACAGATTTTTTCTTTTTTGCAGCATGAATAAAAAATGAGAATAACACGCTGCGCATCAGCAGAGCCTTGGTTTGCACGTTTCCACCAACGTGTGCGTTTTGGATTTTTAGTGCTAACAAAGGGCGCGACTGGCTGCCTAGCCACCGCTTCCCGCTCACCGACTTGGCCTTTGAGATCGGGAGAAGTCTAATGAGTTTCTTCCCTCTCTCCACTTGCCGTTTGTTCACACTCACACACATATAGACAAGGACTAATGAGTGTGTCTCGCTCTTTTCTCATTAGCCACACGGGGTCTTATCGCAGGCATCAAACGCAAGGCACCGCCACCCGTGACAGGAAGAGAAAAAGCAGGAAAGATACTCTCCCCTCGCCTCTCTTTCCCCCTCTGAGGTTAAAACATTTTATTATGTGGCCACATCCAGGCTCTGACTAATACAAGGGAGGAAAGAAAGAGCCCAAATGCACTTAGGCATCTCCCTCTCTCCAAGACGTTGACTAAGTTAGATCCCAGCCAAGATCTTCCATCTCCTCTTTCCGTGGGCTGATGGAGGCTATTGTTGCTATGGCAGTGATGCATATCTCGCCATGTAGAAATGGAAAGGTGGTAGGAGTAAGTTGACAGGGAATTAGAGTGTGTGGCCGCCCGCTCAACCCCTCAGAGTCGGACTGAACTCAATATAGCCTCCTGACGCAGTGCACAATGTACGCGCTGCAAAAATATTAAAAACATCCCCGAATGCTTCCAGGAGTTTCAGAAAGTTGTTCATTCACATGGAGGGTTTCGTCTGACAGAAACATCAACATGACAGCTGGCTGTGATGCACAAAACGTGTCACTGCAGTCAGGAAGGCGGCGCTGAAGGGAGGAAATGAATTAGACGAAGGCATTCATTTTGTTTTTCAGACGACGAGTTTGTCAAAAAATCTGATGGAGTTAAAAAGGAGACTGAAGATGGGGGCGGGCTGGTGAGCGGAGTGACTGAAGGGTCTACGCGACACGCCTGGAGCTTCTGCAGAGTCATTAAAGCAGATTTGTCACATTAACAAAGGAGAAGGAATCGGCCCTTTTAAAGCGGAAAGATAAAGATGCTGCAACACAAAGAGGCAGGGAGGAGGAAGAACGGCAGCTTTAGACACGAGGGAGGAGACGACGAAGAGGAGATGGAGACAGATGGACGAAGAACATTAGCTTGGATGAAGAAGATCGCCTAGAAAAGTTTGATTTTCTTTTTCAGGAAACTGAAAGAAGCAGCTCTTTGTTGGGTCATTTTTGATGAGTTTAGAGAGTTTTTCTTGTTTATGCAGCAGAGCGATAATTATACCATCACAACTGGGGAGTTTTCTTTTTCCACATTTAGAAAACAGGCCTGGGCAATAAAAGGTGTGTTCCTCAATAACTGGATGATTAAAATGTTAACAGAAACCTGAAGCAGTGGAGCTACTTAAATAATGATCCCCATTCACTGATCCGTTAAACTGTTAAGGGTGACTCATTCTGCTCCATTCACCAGGTCAGGGTCGCTCTATGGCCCATTCAAAACATGTTTCATACATCTTTTCAGCAAAATCATTGTTAGATGATGAGGTCTGGTCAGCTGTTTAATGGTCTTTGTCACTTTAAATCCAAACAAGCTGCTGGCCACGCCCCCTACTCAACGTTTACACTCGCATATGAAAATGGCTGCAAACATCTTTGAGAAGCATCAGTGGAGCCTCCTGCACGGCAAAGCAGAATGCAGCAAGTGGTTTCTGGATGGAAAGTCAACAACAAAGAACTGGTCTTTTCCAGCAGCCATTGGACATCAGGTTGCTAGGTAACAGCGTTGTGGAAGGCTTGAGAAACGGCTCGTTTTCCAGACACCATAAAACATTAAATTATTGCTAAAAAACTGTTTGGGTGTTTTCTCTTGAAGCTCTTTAAATGTTTTTAGAAAAAGTTGAGACCCAAACAGAAATACAAGAACATGCAAAATGTGAATGTTGCATATTAATGTATCCATCTGGTCTGGTGTTCTGTGCAGCTGCAGGCTAACAAATAACCTTAAACTAAAGAAATTCCAGATCAGGTAAGAAAAGCAGCCACACACAGATTAATCCTTTGGTTCTGTTTCACTGAACTCTTTAAGCAGCAAAGCGAAGAGCTGCTAGACCAGAATGTGTCGACATGTCATCTTCATCCATAAATAGCCAGAGATGCCGGCTCCGTCATTGTGGTGAGAGCAGTTCACAGTGTTATTTTCAGAAATTCACTTTCCCCACATGACAGTCTTTGTGCTTTCCTTCACAGACTGCTGACGTCGCTTCAACCTGCAGCCTGTTTTGCTTTTCATGTGTCCCATTAAATCCCATCCGCTCCTCTTTCTTCCCTTCTTTTCATGTTGGTTTAACACGAGGAAAGATCAGAGGAAGTGAAGCTTTTTGGGGCTGCTGTGTGTCGTAAAGGTGTTAAAGTAAGACTTCACAGCCAATGCTAGCTGTTAACATCCATGTAAAATGATCTGGAGAGGATAGAAAACCCACCAGTCATTGGGAAAATTGATTTTTTTTCCTGAATTACATAATAACGTCTGCAATTTACAAGGTCCTGAATTCTATTGATCCTGTTTTTATTGTACAGGTTGAATCAGGAGGATCTGCACACCAAGTGAGAGCAACATGAGCCTTTGAAGGTTTGTTTCAAATGTCCTTCATCCAGGTTGGAATAATTACACAGCAAACAAGTTTGATGCTTTCAAACACTAGAAACGTCCTGAAGGACATTAATCATCAAAATGAACAATTTGGACTCAACGTCTTCAGATTATGTTTCAGTATTTCTACATTAAGTTACTTTCTATTTCATGAGGTCGCCTGTTCCTTCTGCAGAAACACAATCCCACAGCATGATGCTGCCACCTCCATACTTCAGTTAGGATGGTACAAGCGTCCTCCAAATGGTCATTATGTCCAGTCAAGTCTCCAGAATAAAAGCCTTTGTCCCTGTGGACATTTCCATCTGAGTGATGGATAATGTCTTCTTCCTGTCGGAGCCTTTCAGTCCAGAACTGGTTTAATGGAATTACTCTGTTCAACTCAGACGTTGTTAATCGACCTCAGGTTTAGGGTCATGTCCCACATTCACAAGAACAAAACAAAGACAAAGGAGCAAAATCCGATAATAAACTCATTAATTTCCTCTGTCCGTTATTCTTCAGCTTCTCATGTGAAAAGAAGTGGATAGAAATAATCTTCAGTCTTCATCATCTGGGTTTCCACATTTAAAGTCGCAGTAATCTCAGTGTTTGTAAACTTCTGCGTTTAAAGAAATTTAAAATTTCAAAAACAAACATTTTTGTGATCCTATTATCTAAAGAACAAGCCAGAACCTGAGGCGATATTGATGTAGTTTAAACTGAATATCTGACCCTGTAGCTGTGGTTCTTTTAAAATGTGAGGTGGTTTATTGTTGACCCTAAAAACCATTTTGAGAAACTGCCGTGGCGTTTTAGCCGACATCAGCTGGATCTGTTCCCATCGTAGCTCTGAACTCTCCGACGTCGCTGCGTCTCGTCTCCATCCTATTCCGCCTCGCCAGACGAGCCTCACAGCGCTACGTCTCCTTTTCTCTACCTGTTAAGATGTTAAACAGTCTTCGGTTTCCTGCTCCGTCGACTCTTTGATCCTTTGATGACCTGGCCATGCTAAAAAAAAAAAAGAAAATGCAAAGAGGCTCTCTTGAAAGGAGAGGATAAGAACTACGTCTCAAATAATACACCTCTGCAGATGGATTTGATAGAGCCGGGAATGATGGGGGCTTTTTTCTCCTCCTCTGCAACCTTTTGCTCTCTTTAGAGTTGCATTTGTGAAATGAATCTCCTGGCTGAAGAGGAGAAGGAGGAGGAGGAGGAGAGGGCTGAGGCGTGTTTTAGATTCTGATTATAGCGAGGCTGTTGTCTCCCCTGGCCAGTTCGGATTGGAGGCTTTGACTTCCAGCTGAAATCACGGAGCATTTCTGCCCTTTAGGGAGATTTAGATGAAACCTAAAGCTAACAGCCTTTATCACATCCTGTCTCAAACATCCGATGCCTGCTGCATCCCGGTGAAGGATTTGAGAAAGAAAATACCTTAAGCTCCCCGTGTCTCTCCACCACACACACAGAGGTTGATAATGATGACATAGCTTGTCAAAATCTGGCACCTTTAACCTTGGATATCGACGTTATTGCTTTCCGGCGTTACCTCGGCTGTGGATACAGTGGGTAGTTAAGTTGCCATCATCGGCTGGAAGCGGGGATAAGGCAGCCGCAGTATCTCTTCCATCTTGACGAGCCTTGAGAGAGTTTCTGCTATAAACCTCCTCGCCTTCGGAGGAGACGCATCATCCTGCGAAGCCTCAACAGGCAGCTGCAGGCGGGTTCGCGCTGCACTGATGGGCCCCCTGCTCTGCTAATAGATTCATTCATTCCCACTAATAAAACCCAAATCATCATACAAATGAGACCTAATAGGGAGACAGCAATTTGCAGCAAAAAAATGGATTTCAGCCAAATAATAAAAGTCGTTAAAATAATTTGTTTGCGACAGAGCAAGGTAAAAAATAATTTCCCCACTTGAGTTAATGCTTTTCTCTCGATGTCTGCAATTAAACGGGCAATTATGAGAGTTTGTGACTGAATGATTGAGTCATTTCTGATCCCACACTGAACTACAAAAAACAATCTGCATCCATGTATGTCTAGTTAAGAGCAGAAATACAGAAAAGATACAGGATACAGTCGGCCCAAAACTAGAGGACACAGTCGGCCCAAAACTGGAGGACACAGTCGGCCCAAAACTGGAGGACACAGTCGGCCCAAAACTGGAGGACACAGTCATCCCAAAACTGGAGGACACAGTCGGCCCAAAGCTACAAGACACAGTCTGCCCAAAACTACAGGATACAGTCTAACATTGCACAAATGCAACTCTTTGTTGCATCCGTTTTCCTAAAACAAGATCAAATAATGTAAATTCCCAGCAGAGCAATGAGGAACAACATATTTCCTAACACTGAAGGTAACAGAGACGAAGTTTGCATCTCAGGACTCCTAATCAGATAAAAACCCAATGAGCTCCGTCTCAGTTTCCTTTTCTGCCACTTTAATTATGAATAAAGATGTCTGATTACAAGAGGAAGGATGGAGCAGAAATTAGCTGGAACTGATCTGTTTGTGTCTAATCAGAACCTTGATGGTGGAGGTTTTAATGGAATCACATCAGGTTTGGTGAAGAATACAGAATGTTTCCTACAAGCTGAGAAAAACTTCCTTAAAGACAAATTCACATCTATTGGTATAATTCTGGTTTGACTTGGAAAATCCAGAATTCAAAGAAAGCGCATGCTCCCTCTCAGTGTGTGTGCTTTATTATGCAGCTGATGAAGGTGTGTGTGTGGATTTATCTGACTTTTTGTGTGGGTGTGCAAAAATGAGTTCCCTTTGTGTGTGACACTGAAGGCAGCACCTTAATTAACGCATGAGGTGATGTAAAATCTGTGGCCCTGAGCTTCATCGCTCCTTTTCTTACATAATTAAACGATCTGCAGCCGGCGACAGTAAACAGTAAACAACAACAACTCTCTGTCCTCAGGCTTCGTTTTGTTCCAGCCTCCAAAGCTCCTCTTTGTACAGATAGAAAATATTTCATGCTTTAGATGAGCCACACCAGCAGATGCAGCAGCTCAAACCGGTCCAGTTCTTAAAGAATCCCTCAGCGCCAGACGACTCCTCAAAGCAAAACCAAAACATGTTTAATGGATTAATGATCTTCAACATGAAGACCCAAACTGGTTCCCTCTGGTTTTTAATGCAGCACCAAGTGGAACAAGTGTTGGTTTGTGCTCTGAGTTTTATTTAGTCTTTGACTAAACTAAAACGACCGACACCTTCTGTTACCTTAACTTCTGGTTTCCATCCTTTATAATGACGCTCACAGTGAAACAGAGACGGTGCTGGCTGCTGCAGCTCCGAGGTCAGAAAGCAACTTTATCAGTAGGTTTTATCCACAACTGAACTCTAACTGTTAAATTAGATCAACTTGAAGTTATCCACTTTCCTACCATGTGTCCCCTTCCACCAAACTTTCCAATAAAATGCTTGTCCACAGCCAAAATTCATGCTAGACTTTATTTGAACAACAGTTTGATGGAGATGTGATGCTATTACAATCAGAAATGTACTTAAATCTGTTAAACCAAACTTTAATTTTCCATCTTTTCACATTAGATGCTCACTGCGTATATCTGCTCCACAGAACCCCGGCTTCTTAATCACCACTAGAGTAATATCTGCTGTTCGTTTTAGTCACGAAACCTTCAGATTTATATGATTTTAAGTTTATAATGCACAACACATGTTGAACAAACATCAATATTTTAGATAAGTGAGGAATTAAGACAGGATTCTGAAGCCTGGATTTCTGACAGGACATTTCCACAAGAAAGAGAAAAAAGATCACACCTAGAAAGCCCCAGGAGCGCCAACCCTCCAGCTGGGAGGAATGTTCAGAGGGCAGATCTGGTGAATAATGAGTAAAAGGTGAAGCAGGAGATGGAGAATCATCAGACAGAATGCAAAAACACTGAAAGAAGTTGGAGAAGTGGGAGGTAATCTTCCTCAGAAGCAGGTTATGATGTGATGTACTGTTATCCGTGTTGTTTTGATTTGCCACCTCTCAGGTTTATTATTATATCCTCTGCAAAGCTGCTCCGGCTGCCACTCAGCGCTGCACCCAATAAAGCTTGTAGTGCTCTGTGTGGAGCCACGGATTCATCCTTTTCCACAAGTAGCTATTCATATTAAAACAAGCAACAATATGAGAGAGAGGGGACATATTAAAGTCCCTCCCTGCTGCAGCATGCGTCGGTCCAAGCATTCACGGTTCTGCATGAAGCTCCAGATTTATTAAACTGGGATTCTGCTCTGACTGGAGAAAGAGAGCGAGTGAGTGAGCGAGTGTGGACGGTCCAGATGGAGACGCGCTGGCTGGCCTTCTCGCCTCATGTTAGGTGTGATGTGTGTGTGTCTGTGTGAGATCCATCACCCGGCCTGCCAGCAGAGGCGGAGCCCTAAAAACTGCCTCGGAGCGGCTCTAATTGGCTTGAACGTTCATGTCATCCCTCCACCGCGTTCTGTCAGATCCGGAGCTAGTCAAGCATGATCCTCCGGTCCGCTGTCTGCTCAAACCCGATGTGAACTCAGCGCATCGCGCCGAAGCGATTGGACCCCGGAGAGGCCGGCTGGACGGACGGCGGGTTGAAGCATGTAGGGAGAATTAAAGGCGTTTTCTGTGAGCTCTATCTGGCGTTAGCAGGCCTCCATCTTCAATCGCCCTTCCTCCTCCTCCTCACACAAAACGCTTCTTCACTTCCTTGATGTCGGCAATCCCTTAATCCTCTTCATGTGGCGGGCCGAGGTTTCTTCCTGCACCGGCATGGCGTCCATCTCCGGCCTTCCTCATGCTTCTGTTGAGCAATAAGCTGCAGCTCCAACATTTATGTCAATATTTGCTTCATTATTCTTCCTCATACATAATAAACTGATACTGTTAATATCCAATTTATACTGTAAAGCCTCTCCTCTGGTTTGTCGACATCACGGTTTAAGGAGAGTATTAAACGCCACTTAATTATGTGATAATACTCATAAAGAGCAAACATGGCTTGATTAACAAACCTTAATAAACGCACGCTGAGATCTGTGTGAAGTCCCTGCAGAATGATAATTGGAATTAAACTCAGGAGAGTTCTCATATTAACGCCAGCATTAAAGAGAGTTAATAAGGACGCATTGATACTGTTAAACTCCCTGATTGGCTGAGAAAATTAAATGCGCGTCGCTCTGAATGTACAGAAGAACGTTTCCACGGTGACAAGCAGAAATTTCCTCCAGCGTCTGCAATGAGATGAAGAAACTTTCAGCAGAAATTCAGTCCTGAGAGGACGGACCACCACAGATCCATAGGCCAGAATGGCCTAGTCAAAGCCTATTAGCAGAATAATGAAGCTGTTTCACCAAAACAAAGTCTTTAAATGACTAGAAAAAAAATCATTTTAATGAGGAAAAAGCTTGTATAGATCTGGAGATGAGATCAGCAGCTCAGTTCTGGTTGTTTCTGCCAGTGAGAATAATTTGATGCTGATGTATTAATACATGAATTATTTCCTTATCCAAAGTATAACGTCACAAAATGCTCAGCTACTTCATTCTCCTAACAGTACGACTGTATCCTGGGAATATTTGTTCAGCTTTGTCATCCGACGTTTTCCTCGTTTTACTGCGACTTTATTAATGTAACATTTTGACTTTATTCTCGTAATTAAAACATTTCAGTGAACTGAGCTGTTTGTCACACA
Source organism: Poecilia latipinna (assembly GCF_001443285.1). Taxonomy (NCBI): domain Eukaryota; kingdom Metazoa; phylum Chordata; class Actinopteri; order Cyprinodontiformes; family Poeciliidae; genus Poecilia; species Poecilia latipinna. Next base: position 355,775 of record NW_015113047.1, read on the forward strand.
GGATGTTTGGCTTTGGGCCACTTCACAAAACCCATAGCTGAAAAAAATACACATTTTCCAAAAATTACATCTTCGAAAACCAAAAATACGATTAATCCTGAGAATCTATTTGTTGCCCAGCTCTGGCTGCAGCTCCTGCTCCACTTCAGCTCGTTTTCATTCACCTCCTCAGCAACGACTGATGAGCATCGATGAGGAGTTTCACTGGAGTTTCACTGGAGTTTCACCTCCAAGGCTGCAGCAAACTGCAGCCTTGGAGGTGAATGCTGGCAGACTGGGAGAGGACTGGGAGCAGACTGGGAGCGGACTGGGAGAGGACTGGGAGAGGACTGGGAGAGGACTGGGAGCAGACTGGGAGCGGACTGGGAGAGGACTGGGAGCAGACTGGGAGAGGACTGGGAGAGGACTGGGAGAGGACTGAGAGAGGACTGGGAGCAGACTGGGAGAGGACTGGGAGCAGACTGGGAGAGGACTGGGAGAGGACTGGGAGAGGACTGAGAGAGGACTGGGAGCAGACTGGGAGAGGACTGG
>NW_015113047.1:361797-372411 GCF_001443285.1 Poecilia latipinna
AGAGGACTGGGAGAGGACTGGGAGAGAGTAATCAGCAGTGAACCGGGGGTGGGGGGGGTTAACCTGGAGGAAGCTGAAGGCGGATGAAGGATGTTACCTGGGAATCCGTCTGACAGTCGTTTCTTCAGCCCTGCTGGCACAGACTCATCAGGATTATTAATCAAAGTCTGATTCCTGCTCAATTATTCTGAGCAACAACAACCAAACAGCCTCAGGTGGAAAAATCTGCACTTCCACATGAAGGAGGTTCCCTAAAACACATCCATACTCTCCCCAAGTAGAAATCTTTCTCCTCTTCGTACGGCGATGTGAGCGTTTTACTGCTGCACGGCGTCTTGTTAGCGGCAGCAAGAGGCAGTTCTGAGAAACTCAAGGACTTCAGCATCCAGAAATCATGCAATCTAACGTTAATGTACCACAAACAGCCTCCGTGATCACCAACCTTGACAGTCGGTTCTGATTCATACGGAAACGTAAACACGGCCTATTTTGATGCTTTCTGCTGAGCTCCGGTTGGTCCTGGGTGCCGACCAACAAACAGATTTCTGCTGGAATAACAGAGAAACTGCAGGAATCTGAGCAGTTTTTATCACAGCACATTCATTTACATCACAGGCTTGGCTGTAAAGACTCTGATCAGATGGAGGAGAGGAGAAGAGCTCAGAAACGCAGCGAGCAGCAGTTTGGTTTGCTGCTCTGGAGCCTGGATGAGAGCTTTACTTTAGACAGCAACTGCTGCAGTCCATCAATCTGGGAAGGGTCAAAGGTCACCTCCAGACCATCTGAAGCCCGTCATTCTCCAGAGGCAGACATGACAGATAAACTGCTGCCAGTCAACCGATTCAGCCCAATGTCAGAGAAAACCAACAGATTCTACCAAACAACAGGTCAAAGGTCAAAGTGGAGCTGATTGGTCACAATGAACAGCCAGATGTTTGGAGAAAAACGAACAACTCAAACCAACTGCTAGGCATGGTGGAGGAGGGATGATGGTCTGGGCTGGCTTCCTGAATAGACCCTGATCTCTGCAGACTGAAACGTTCCAGAGTCCAGAGACCCAAACCCACCCAAACCACAAACCGACCCGCTCAGAACCGAGTCAGGATGAAACAGACAGTTGCTCAGGTGACTGTCTCTTCTCCGTACCCAAACTGATCCAGACCTCCCTCCGTCTGCCTTCCCATGATGCTTTGTGTTGGCCTGGTGAAGCTCGGGGTCCAGCGGGTTATTTACCCAGCCTTCATCTCTCCTGGCTCCTCATCCCTCTGCTCTGCCATGTTATTAAAAACAAACAGCTCTTTTCTCCTCAGATTACCGCCGAGCCCAGTCCAGACAAACACACAGAACTCATGAGCGGAACCGCCGGGCGGACCCAGAACCCGGTCTGGAAACCTCAGGACAAAACCAGAACATTTAAAACAACAAACACTGTGATTATATGGAAGGAAAGAAGAAACAATGTAGCTGGTAAATGTGCTTATGCTGCAGATTGGTGCAGAAATGGGTGACTGAAAAATAAAGGTAAAACTCAGAAGAGCTTCTGATGTGGAAGAAATTAGGATAAATCTGCATTTATTCCCAGTTAAAATGGCTAAATTCATGAGAATGAAGATGAAGGAGTTATTATTATTCAGTATTTTAAAGATGGTTGAGGTGGGAACATGGCTCCACCCTGAGAGCAGACCGCAGCCTGCAGACGGACGGACGTCTGCCGACCGCAGCCTGCAGACGGACGGACGTCTGCCGACCGCAGCCTGCAGACGGACGGACGTCTGCTGAGGTTCGTGACCATAAAACTAAAAACTGGAATTACAAAAATAAATGGTAACACTTTATTTGAAGGGGGTTGAATAAGACTGTCATGACACTGTCATAAACATGTCATAACACCTGTCATGAACATGAATAAGCCTTCATGAATATTTATGACTGTTGCCATAAAGCGTCATTCGGTAAATTATGACACTTTTAATACAAAGTTGACATTATTCAAAATGTCTTTGTTATGACAACTTGACATTAACCAAGAAATCATTACTGATATAAATTTGTTATAAAAGTATTACTGACTGCACTTTAAAAAATTCGGTATCTTTATGTTATTAAAGGTAAAGTTTAAACAGTAATGATTTATTGGTTATAAGTTAGTTTTTCTCGTCATGATCAACAACTGGATGTTACGACTGGAGGAAAACATGAAGACGACGACAGGAAGTGTTGGGAGGAAGACGGAGCGCCGTGTTTATAATAAATCACATCAACTCTCATTCACATGAGTTTCTAATTTATTATCTAATGGAAACAATAAAACTGTGTTTTTTCCCATATTAGCAGAATATTGACAAACACATTTATAACAGAACTAGAGACCCAAACCTTAACTGGCTGTGAATGAACATGGAGGTACTGGGCCTAGTCAAAGTCCATCATATTGACTTATTATGTGGTGACTTTAGACTGAAGCATCTCAGCTGGTAGTCAGGAGAGGAGCGGCTGTCAGACGGAGACCAGAAATAAAACCGTTATTCCTTTACATCATTAACATATATTTTAAATCTATATAGTTTTACAGTTTAATCAGCTTTTATATCAGCTGCTTTATGTAACGAACCCTGAGCGCTCGCATGCAGAGCCACAGATTTCAGCGGTTTGACGTATGAGAGGATGGATTAAAATGCGGCTAATGGAAGAATGTGATTCTCTGTGATTCTCCACTTCGGGCCGGCCGCCTCTTCTTTATGCATTAGGCCGCAGCACTCAGGACAGCTCAAGCTAATTCTTTCCCTGAAGAAAGTAATTAGAGCGGCGTACTCGTCTGATGCTCAGAGGAGGCCGAGCGTCAGTAGGTGGTGAGCGAATTGGAGCGGGGGAGGAACACAGAGAGCAGAAAACGGAGCTTTTTCAGACCGAAGCATCTCTAAAAACGCTCCATCCTCCCCCAGCGATGAGTGCTGCTAAAATCTGTTGGTCCTGCATAATGAGGGGGATTATTAGGCTGCTAGCAAAGGAGCTGATGGGGAGGAGAGCAGAGCATGTGAGCCGGTCGCAGTTAAAAACCTGAGATTTATTTCCATTTCCAGTAAAATTCTGATTTCTTTATTCCACTTTCAGAATATTAGGTCCATAATGGATGCTGTAACATCCTGGCACAGAGGCAGAGTTAAATGATTTAATGCTTGACACAGTTACAGTCCGAGTCTGAGCCGCCCAACAGAAACCAGGAGGAAACTGTCGTTATGAGGCTTTGAGCAGATTCAGCACCAAAACATTATGAGCTTCAACACAAGCAGAACAAAAACTCTAAAATAATAGTTTTAAACACCTCCATCAAAATAATATTACAAGAATAAAGTTGTAATAATATAAGAATAAAGTCAAAGCTTAATGATTTTATTCCATATTTTTTCTTAATGTGGTCATAATACTCCATCATAACATTTAAATATGTGGCAAATAAAACATTAGAAAATGAAAACCAAACTAGTTATGGAGAGACCGCCAGAATTTTCTTCAGACTGAAAATTTATCTGCAAAAACACTTTAGATCCAAAAATCATACCATCAAAAACAAACTAAACACCAGCAAATACTTTTATTTTTATTTCCCTGAGTGAATCAAGTTACCAAAACATGAGATCATTTTTTATCCACGTTTGTTCAGGCAGAGTTTTATTTTCCTTACAGGAAACGGATCAGATTTATATATAAACTAGGAAACAGAGGTGAACTAAATGTTAAATCCAGCCGACATGTTCATGTCTTCATCTCTGTGACATCATCATGGCTGATGAAAACATGAACAGGGCTGATGAAAACATGAACAGGGCCTGACCTGTCCGTCTGTTCGCCTCGCTGTCGACTCAGGAAGATCCTCAAAGTTTCCACTTTTACTTTTCTCTCCTCTGTGCGGCTGGAAGCTTCAGCAACTTTTCACTAACAAATAAGTAAAGCTGTGAAACTCGGAGGAAACAAACATGGAGATCTGAAGGCTTCCTGAGAGGACAGAGACTCAGCCATGATGCTCGTTAGTCTGGAAGGATGGCTCAGTGCTGGGGGTGAACTTTGACCTCCAGGACCTGTCAAGTTATTGTCATCTGTTTGCTGATGGATTGGACATGATAGGTACACATGGGGATGTGTGTGTGTGTGTGTGTGTGTGTGTGTGTGTGTGTGTGTGTGTGTGAGCTGTCCCCACTGGTGTCTCTGGTATAAACTGGACTCTGGCTGTCATGTCACGTTAGCTAAAGAGCAACATGGAGCCGTTTCTGTGGGGAACGATCACATCTGCAGATGGAGAGGAAGTTAAGAGGAACTGGTTGCCATGGAGACATTATTACTTATCAAATGTTTCCAGTCTGTTTTAATCCAAAATGGCAGCTAAGCCATGAGTCAAGCCTTCATTTTAATGCTTCATTAGCCCTTTAGCAACAACAAAAGGCAGGAGGATCAGAAGCTGTGTTTCCATTTCAAAACTCTGATGTTCCTCCAGTGTCAGAACAAACTATTTCTCAGTTATAGTTTCTATTAAGAAACAATTAAAATCACATGTGAATAATTATGTTCGCATGATAAATCATTAAGAAACAAGCCGCGGCGTCGTCATCCTACCACTTCCTGTCTTTGTCATTTCTGTCAGTAGTAACGTCCGGTTGTTGATCACATGACTCAGTATGATGCTAGGAAACTGTTTTCAGTGCAGTTTAACAAAACACACTAATTTTAATACAGCCCCAAAACCACCTTATGCTGACGCAAAGACTTTACAAGGACACTTCCTGCTGAGAACATCAAAATAAAAGCACTCCCTCCAACCAGATTTAGTGCAATAAATAATGAAGGAATAGGAAACAAAGTCAGGGACAAACAGATGCTCATTTAGTCATTAAAACAACTAAAATGAAAAATTCAACATTAAGACTTTAATCTGTTATTCCTATTTAAATCTCTAATGGGGTAAATAAATAAAATGTTGATAAATATGAAGTAGACGAAGGAGGATGTCAGATGATCTGCCTTTTACTTCCTGCTGCTAATTTATGACTTTAATTCCCTCTAACTGTCCTACATTCATGTCTGACAGAAACCAGAGGAAAGTTTTTCAGACAGTTTGAGTTGGTCACTGAAACTGAGGCCTGACTGAGTCACACGCCGTCAACGTTTCATTCCTCTTCAATTTAGCATCTGATTCCCTGAGTTTAGAGCAGCTGCTGTTAATAACGCTGCTGAACGTGTTTCTGTTTTTCACATCCACCACATGCTGAGGGTGAATGATGCCATCTTCACTTGGTTGGATGAGCAGCGGGGAGTCCATGAAATATGAATTCAGAGACACTGCTGGAGAAATAATCTAGATTTACAATGTTTTCAGACGACAATGTAAATGGAAACCTGCATCGTAAACAACAGTTTACATGCCGCTAAAATAAAGGCTTCAGCACCTTCAAAGTGCATCAATTCAAATAAAAGCTTCTATTTTCTGATTTAGTAAATTATACTAAGTTACATTGTTTGATACAAAAGCATCAGTTTAGTCATTTTTTCGGATTTTGCAGCATCAGCAGTTTCCTGTAGTAACAGAATCACAGAATTTAACTTTAAACACATTATAATTAACACGAGGCTCTAATGTAGCCAAACTGGGAATTCGATTTCAATTGTTACATTTCATTTTAGATAATGACATTATATTATATCATATTTAGTTTTTGTCCAGAGACCGATTTAAGTTTAGCTAATTCTCATAGTTTTCAGTTTAGGAGCAGACATTTTGTGGATGTCTACATCTCCACTGCACAACCTGCTGCTGGCAAGGTTTGTAATAATATTATTGTTCTCAGTGGTTCTTATAAAGGTTTTATTCAGAAGAAAATTATGATAAAGAACCTTTAGCATCGACTAAACATCTGAACATCTTTTTCACCAGAACAGCGATGTGATTTAGGTTAAGTTTTGCATTTCTGATTATAAATTTGTTGTAATTTGTGTTTTTAACTGTATTGTTCCTGGATTGTGCTTCATAAAATCAGTAATTTAAAGCTGAGCCAGAGATAAGAGGGATTTTCTCAAAGCAAACAACAATTTTCTGTTAAATACAGTATTAAACATGGAGACTGTGAGCTAAAACTGAAAACTAACAAAGAGAGAGGCAGATATTTACAGACGTCTTCAGACATATTTGCTACATAAAGCCCTAAAGAGAAGAAAAGCCGACCATCTGCATCAATATCCATATCTAAAAAAAAAATCAAATGAATCACAATCATCAGGCAAGAGAAAAAGGAAAAATCACAGATTTTCACTTGGAGAGAAACAAGCAGAAACTGGCCTTGACTCCATCAAAACATCAGAGTTCCTTTTTATTTCCTTCACAACAAAACAAAACGTTTTATTAAAACAAGGCGGCCGCGGTTCGGGCTCGCCTGCAGCCCCACGCTGCGGAAGGTGAAGCAGAAACTCTCAGCATCACAGTCAGCGTGTTAGCACAGCCAAAGCCGGGCCGGTCCATAATTAATCGGCGGGTCGGTTCTGCCTCAGCGGCGCCGCCGCTACCTGGGAGGCGGGTCAAACGCTGAGAGCAGTCATGCCTCATCCGTCTCTCTAAAACATCCACGACTCGTGTTCAGCTGCAGAAATGCGGCGGCGCTGTCAGCTGTCATCTGGATCAGCTGGAGTGGAGCGCAGGAGGCGGCCCCGGGCGGGCCCCGGGGACCGGCGGCTAGGCTAACCGTTCACTTACACCCAAACACCAAAATCAACCACGCTCAATTAAATTCTGTTTAGTTTTTTATTTAAAATCACTCACATCCTGTGGGATGCATGAACAGTGATGTGGGAAAAATGTCAGTTACAAAACAATAACAGCAACAATAAGAGGCGAGGCAGCGAGAAGGCAGCGAGAAGGCAGCGAATGAAAGGAAACATGAAACAGGCTCAGCACGGCGCTGACGTTTATATCAGCTGAAATCCGTCAATCTGACGTTTTTCTGCTCCAAACATTAAAGTCATTTCTAAATCCATCCAACTTTGAAATCCTGTATAAAAAAAGCTCTTTGTTGTTATTTTTGCCTGTGAATACATTTAGAGGAGCTGCAGTCACACAGGAGCTTCTCATCAAGCCACAATGAAATAAAACCTGCAGCTCATGGAACAAAATCTGAGTTCAACTGTTGCAATTATGACCTAGATTCAGTGGAAACTGTACAGTAAGGTTTAATACGGCCTGTTTTATCACCAGTTATGATTTATTTCATAATCATGACTGACTCCTTACTTCCTCTTAGCTTAGCTCCTCCATATTTCACTGTTACAAAAACAAGGTCCAGATAGAACTACAGTCTTCAGTGTTGATAGATTTATGATACAAGGTTTTCTTCCCTTCTTATGAATATCAGTTTATTTCATGTGAGAATTTTCTTCCTCTTTAAAAACATAAATTTACTGAACAGTTGGGAAACTGCAGAGTTGTGCAGTAACTGATTATTTTAACTTATTTTATTTTACACCCCGTGACATTTACTGACCTGCTGGCCCGGTCACTCAGGACTTGGTACCGACCCACACTGCCAAAGGGTACGATGGCTGCAATAATCACCATGGTAACGGCTACAGGCTAACCTGACCTGTCGTCAAGAGGAAGTGGAGAGGCACCAGAACCAATGAAGATGACCTGAAGGTTCCTAGTTAACCTGGATCTGGTCCGTGCCACGCCGCACTGATGCAGTAAGTCATGCAAAAGGAGCCTCGACCAGCACACTGCAGCGATGATGTCATGTTTTCTCGTTCTGGCCAGAATCGATCAAGATGAAGAGAACCAAATGCATCACGGTGTGAAATATTCTAGTTTCCCTTTTAGATTTAAATGAAATGAAAACTTTTTGCTGAGTGTGATTTACATCCAGTCCGCCCTGAACGGTCAAGCGAAGTCCCAAAGAGCAGGAAAACACTCTGCTGCAGTGTTTGGACTCGGCAGTGGAAATCAATGGCGTCTGATCAATACTCCTGGCTTCTGACTTCACAGCCAGCAGCAGCTCAAAGGCGACACCGCTGGCACCAAGTTTTCTGTAAGTTTACCTGAGAGAGAGCTGCTGTCCTCATGTCTCCCTTCTGTTCCTTTTCTCTTCAAGCTGCTTTTTTCCTGCTGTTCTGCGCCGCCGTTAGCAGCCGTTAGCCGCCGTTAGCAGCCGCTGCCCAAAGCCACATCTATCAAAGCAGTCAAGCCACCACAGTCAATTGATTCCCTAATCGAATATCATTATTACCAGCAATTAGTGGCACTATGACTTGAGTTAAAAATCGCTAATTAGCCAAGGTGAGCTTCACGTTGGGAGTGGAGGGGAAGCGGCTCCGGTGTGGAGCGGCCCGAGTCTCGGCTCGGTGAGACGTTTGGGAGCTCCAATTAATCACCTCACTGTCGTCGTTTACAGCGCAGCAATCAGAGGCGACTTCCACCTGTTTGTATTTGTTGCTCACTCAGCAGACGGCCCACCAGGCGAGGTGCCGGATAATTACTGCTGATTTGTCGACAAACACCAACATTTTTTTCCTTCTTTAATGTAAATGAGCTCTTTAAAGATGGGTTTAGTGTTCACATTACTTCAGAGAAAGAGGATGCTAAAACTACGTAGAAAGAAAACATCACCAGTTGCTGCTCAGGTCCGTCAATTACAACCCGAAGGGTTGGAATCAGAAACCCTGAAATACGGAGGAGAAGCTCCAAACGCCACAGAGTTCCTTCAAAGTGGACCAACACAAATTAACCGTTTCATGGATGAAATCTGAAAAGTGTCTGGCTCAGATTATAACAACTAAGATTAGCTACCATAGCTTTAGCTCTACAGCGCCACCAGGTGGCTCTAATCTGATGGACTCAGATCTGAACTTCTCACTTTGAATTCCCTTGTTGCTGAAATGGGCTAAAACATGAACTCATGCTTTCAGCGCCATTTACAGTAAATTTATCCCACTTAAACTTTGTGGCTGAGCTGACAGCTGATTGGACGGCTAATATTAGTCTGGATGGCAGCGTTCAGGACCAGAGCGGTTCTGACCGCACCGATTCATCTTCAGACCCGAGAACAGCAGAAAAACACACAAACAAAACACAAGAGAAACTGAGCGATGGCAGTGAACTCTCTATTTCGAGGAGAGTCAAATGTCATCGGAGAAGGGGGCAGCAGAAAGACGGGGGGCTTTTAACTCCACCATGGAGGTCTGGCTCGGTGGCTGGAGAGCGGTCACGGTCGGCGGGAGGCCGCTGAGGTCTTTGTTAGGGCTCATTCTCTCAGCGACGGCAGGGGGGACGGACAGAGTCGGAGGCCGGAGGAGGAGACGGAGAGGAAATCAATGGAGCTGCTGGAGACCATCCTCTCACTCGGCACGCTGCCGACACTCACACTGCTCTCAGGGCTTTCTCCGACTCTTTATACCTCAGCGTGACCCCGTCTTTCCTTTTCTTTCTCCTCTGCATATACCAGTCTGCCTGCACTCTCCTTCGCTTCACAATATATTTTACATGAAGCAAGTGTGTCTGGGCAAAGCTGAAGCCAGAAAGGGCTGCAGCTGAATCTTATGGATAATAACTTCAAATCTTCTTACTATAATAATCATCCATTGTAGCTGCCACAACTCCCCTTGCTGGTCCTCCGTCGTGTTGGATGTTTAATTGGGGAAAAAGCCTTCCACGCTTCTAATACACACATTTCTTCCAACAAGAAGAAACACATTTCCAGACTCCCTCACAGGAGAAGCGGGACGATCCGGCCTCCATCTGTCTGCCGGCTACCAGCCTCCCAGCTGACAAACACTTTTCTCCTCCGTAAACAAGGTGTGGGCCACCGAGCAGCGCTGACCGCCGCTTATCTGACCGAATATCAATAACAACTCTACATGCTCTGCTTCCTCAAATTTGAGTCTATTAATCTGTCTGGCATGTCGAGGAGAAGAAAAACAGCCTTCGCCTTAGGCTCTGATACGATATCTGCACCGGGACTCGCTGAGAATAATGCATGAAGGTGAGGAGTCTGTTCAATATGAGCACAGCAGACCAAAGCTCACTTCTCTGCTGTTCATAATAATCCTTCACAGTGTGAGAAAGAGAAGCCAGGATCAATGAGTTATTTAGAGGAATGGACCGGGGATTATCTGCTCTAATGCTCCACAAACGTTTCAGCGAGTCGACCAACATCAGGGTCTGCTGCACGAAGCCAAACCGGCTTCTCGTTTCCAACACGCTTCCTCAGCGGATCTGAAGCTCAGATTTGTTGGAGAGACGATGCTGCCTTCCAGAAACGTCCACATCAAGACGTCTGCAGTGGTTCTGGTTGATCAACTGCAGAACGGGTCCATGTCTGGGTCCATGTCTGAGTCCGGGTCCAGGTCCATGTCTGGGTCCAGGTCCAGGTCCAGGTCCGGTTCCGGGTCCAGGTCCGGGTCCAGGTGCATGTCCAGGTTCGGTTCCGGGTCCAGGTCCAGGTCCGGTTCCGGGTCCAGGTCCGGTTCCGGGTCCGGGTCCAGGTCCGGGTCCAGGTCCAGGTCCGGGTCCGGGCCCGGGTCCAGGTCCAGGTCCGGTTCCGGGTCCAGGTCCGGTTCCGGGTCCAGGTCCGGGTCCGGGCCCGG
>NW_015113047.1:377341-378574 GCF_001443285.1 Poecilia latipinna
GTCCAGGTCCAGGTCCGGGTCCAGGTCCAGGTCCGGGTCCGGGTCCGGGTCCAGGTCCAGCATCGTGACTGAATTTAACCGAGTTTATCTGAGGTACACCAACGAACTGCTCCATGAACGACTGATGTTTCAGGAATCAGGACTTCGGTTTTCCTGTAGTCCGGATAAATAAAACAGTGAAATTGTTTCCTTCCTTCCTGGTTTCTCGGTATTAACCTTGAATTGCTTGTTAACAGGGAATCAATCAGAATGATTACTGAAGTTCAAATGATCCTCCAAACTGGGCAGAAAGGGGATGTGAGGTTGTCAGAACATGGCTGGTCAAACGTGTCGAGATGGTTCAGTCCTTCATCGGTCCAAAAGAACCAGACGGTTTCAAAACCAGATGAGAAATAACGTAACATGCAGTGGAACCCAATATGTTTTCTACCAACCACTGGTTGTTCATCATGAAGTTTCAAATAAACTGATTAAATGTTACACAAAGTTTCCAATTTCAACTTAAACCCAAATTGAACTGGATGCTTATTGATATTGGTGTTATTCGTTTCCATTCCCTATTTGCCTGAAACTTACCAAAATCAGAATAACTCAGAATTTTTCTCATATGTTTTCAGAAAATATAGATTTTCTGCAGCAGAATCTGGTTAAGATCATTTACTGGGTTTATCAGCCGTATTCAGTGATGTTGGTTATGCAGTTCCACTTCATGCAGTTCACACTCCGACCACTAGGTGGAATCAACGCACAACCTCAGCTGAATGAAGCTAATTAGCTTCTCTTGTCTTTAAAAGGTTAATGCTTATTTTAGAAACCAGTAAGAAAAGCTTTCAGTGAACATCAGCAGCATTTCAAATGTTTCATCTCAATGTGTCATTTTGTTAAAAATATGAAAACACTGGACTTTAGGCTCCCAATGTGACTGATGATGACATAAAACCTTTTAATACATAAATTTACACCCGACGACACGCTGATGAAAGACGTGTCATCTCTGAGAGGAGGAACAATTTCTAAAGAACAATCGTCATGGCGGCGCTGTGATGAAGGGCGATATTTTCGGGTTAAGTCAGCTGTCAACAGCGGAACAGTCAAAGCAAACATCAAAGCTGCAGAAATGAAAACCAACCAAGGAAACTTGTCACTTCACACCAGAGACTACTTACTAGAAATAGAGCAAAGCAGGTGGAAAAAAAGCAAACTGCATTTACTGGGCCATATATTGTTGATACT